>NC_141015.1:44972369-45248350 GCF_052327205.1 Somniosus microcephalus | reverse complement strand
TGGGGGGGAAGAGAGCGAAGCGACTGGGGGGAAGAGATGCTGAGCGACTGGGGGAAGAGAAGCGAAGCGACTGGACTGGGGGAAGAGAGCGAGCGACTGGGGGGAAGAGAGCGAGCGACTGGGGGGAAGAGAGCGAGCGACTGGGGGGAAGAGAGCGAGCGACTGGGGGAAGAGAGCGAGCGACTGGGGGGAAGAGAGCGAGCGACTGGGGGGAAGAGAGCGAGCGACTGGGGGGAAGAGAGCGAGCGACTGGGGGGAAGAGAGCGAGCGACTGGGGGGAAGAGAGCGAGCGACTGGGGGGAAGAGAGCGAGCGACTGGGGGGAAGAGAGCGAGCGACTGGGGGGAAGAGAGCGAGCGACTGGGGGGAAGAGAGCGAGCGACTGGGGGGAAGAGAGCGAGCGACTGGGGGGAAGAGAGCGAGCGACTGGGGGGAAGAGAGCGAGCGACTGGGGGGAAGAGAGCGAGCGACTGGGGGGAAGAGAGCGAGCGACTGGGGGGAAGAGAGCGAGCGACTGGGGGGAAGAGAGCGAGCGACTGGGGGGAAGAGAGCGAGCGACTGGGGGGAAGAGAGCGAGCGACTGGGGGGAAGAGAGCGAGCGACTGGGGGGAAGAGAGCGAGCGACTGGGGGGAAGAGAGCGAGCGACTGGGGGGAAGAGAGCGAGCGACTGGGGGAAGAGAGCGAGCGACTGGGGGGAAGAGAGCGAGCGACTGGGGGGAAGAGAGCGAGCGACTGGGGGGAAGAGAGCGAGCGACTGGGGGGAAGAGAGCGAGCGACTGGGGGGAAGAGAGCGAGCGACTGGGGGGAAGAGAGCGAGCGACTGGGGGGAAGAGAGCGAGCGACTGGGGGGAAGAGAGCGAGCGACTGGGGGGAAGAGAGCGAGCGACTGGGGGGAAGAGAGCGAGCGACTGGGGGGAAGAGAGCGAGCGACTGGGGGGAAGAGAGCGAGCGACTGGGGGGAAGAGAGCGAGCGACTGGGGGGAAGAGAGCGAGCGACTGGGGGGAAGAGAGCGAGCGACTGGGGGAAGAGAGCGAGCGACTGGGGGGAAGAGAGCGAGCGACTGGGGGGAAGAGAGCGAGCGACTGGGGGGAAGAGAGCGAGCGACTGGGGGGAAGAGAGCGAGCGACTGGGGGGAAGAGAGCGAGCGACTGGGGGGAAGAGAGCGAGCGACTGGGGGGAAGAGAGCGAGCGACTGGGGGAAGAGAGCGAGCGACTGGGGGGAAGAGAGCGAGCGACTGGGGGGAAGAGAGCGAGCGACTGGGGGGAAGAGAGCGAGCGACTGGGGGAAGAGAGCGAGCGACTGGGGGGAAGAGAGCGAGCGACTGGGGGGAAGAGAGCGAGCGACTGGGGGGAAGAGAGCGAGCGACTGGGGGAAGAGAGCGAGCGACTGGGGGGAAGAGAGCGAGCGACTGGGGGAAGAGAGCGAGCGACTGGGGGGAAGAGAGCGAGCGACTGGGGGAAGAGAGCGAGCGACTGGGGGGAAGAGAGCGAGCGACTGGGGGGAAGAGAGCGAGCGACTGGGGGGAAGAGAGCGAGCGACTGGGGGGAAGAGAGCGAGCGACTGGGGGGAAGAGAGCGAGCGACTGGGGGGAAGAGAGCGAGCGACTGGGGGGAAGAGAGCGAGCGACTGGGGGGAAGAGAGCGAGCGACTGGGGGGAAGAGAGCGAGCGACTGGGGGGAAGAGAGCGAGCGACTGGGGGAAGAGAGCGAGCGACTGGGGGGAAGAGAGCGAGCGACTGGGGGGAAGAGAGCGAGCGACTGGGGGGAAGAGAGCGAGCGACTGGGGGAAGAGAGCGAGCGACTGGGGGGAAGAGAGCGAGCGACTGGGGGGAAGAGAGCGAGCGACTGGGGGGAAGAGAGCGAGCGACTGGGGGGAAGAGAGCGAGCGACTGGGGGGAAGAGAGCGAGCGACTGGGGGGAAGAGAGCGAGCGACTGGGGGAAGAGAGCGAGCGACTGGGGGGAAGAGAGCGAGCGACTGGGGGGAAGAGAGCGAGCGACTGGGGGAAGAGAGCGAGCGACTGGGGGGAAGAGAGCGAGCGACTGGGGGGAAGAGAGCGAGCGACTGGGGGGAAGAGAGCGAGCGACTGGGGGAAGAGAGCGAGCGACTGGGGGGAAGAGAGCGAGCGACTGGGGGGAAGAGAGCGAGCGACTGGGGGGAAGAGAGCGAGCGACTGGGGGAAGAGAGCGAGCGACTGGGGGGAAGAGAGCGAGCGACTGGGGGAAGAGAGCGAGCGACTGGGGGGAAGAGAGCGAGCGACTGGGGGAAGAGAGCGAGCGACTGGGGGGAAGAGAGCGAGCGACTGGGGGGAAGAGAGCGAGCGACTGGGGGGAAGAGAGCGAGCGACTGGGGGGAAGAGAGAGAGCGACTGGGGGGGAGAGAGAGAGAGAGAGCGACTGGGGGTAGAGAGAGAGAGAGAGCGACTGGGGGGGAAGAGAGAGCGCGACTGGGGGGAAGAGAGAGAGCGCGACTGGGGGGAAGAGAGAGCGCGACTGGGGGGAAGAGAGAGCGCGACTGGGGGGAAGAGAGAGCGCGACTGGGGGGAAGAGAGCGCGCGACTGGGGGGAAGAGAGAGCGCGACTGGGGGGAAGAGAGAGCGCGACTGGGGGGAAGAGAGAGCGCGACTGGGGGGAAGAGAGAGCGCGACTGGGGGGAAGAGAGAGCGCGACTGGGGGGAAGAGAGAGCGCGACTGGGGGAAGAGAGAGCGCGACTGGGGGGAAGAGAGAGCGCGACTGGGGGGAAGAGAGAGCGCGACTGGGGGGAAGAGAGAGCGCGACTGGGGGAAGAGAGAGCGCGACTGGGGGGAAGAGAGAGCGCGACTGGGGGGAAGAGAGAGCGCGACTGGGGGGAAGAGAGAGCGCGACTGGGGGGAAGGGAAGGGGGGAAGGGGAGGGGGGGAAGGGGAGGGGGGAAAGGGAGGGGGGAAGGGAAAGGGGGGGAAGGGGAAGGGAAAGGGGGGGAAAGGGAAGGGGGGAGGGGAGGGGGGAAAGGGGAGGGGGGAGGGGAGGGGAGGGGGGAAAGGGGAGGGGGGAAAGGGGAGGGGGGAAAGGGGAGGGGGGGAAAGGGAAGGGAAAGGGGGGGAAAGGGAAGGGGGGAGGGGAGGGGGGAAAGGGGAGGGGGAAAGGGGAGGGGAGGGGGAAATGGGAGGGGAGGGGGAAATGGGAGGGGAGGGGGAAAGGGGAGGGGAGGGGGAAAGGGGAGGGGAGGGGGAAAGGGGAGGGGAGGGGGAAAGGGGAGGGGAGGGGGAAAGGGGAGGGGAGGGGAGGGGGGAAAGGGGAGGGGAGGGGAGGGGGGAAAGGGGAGGGGGGAAAGGGGAGGGGGGAAAGGGGAGGGGGGAAAGGGGAGGGGGGGAAAGGGGAGGGGAGGGGAGGAGGTGGGGGAAGGAGGGGGGGAGAAAGGGAGGGGGGAGCCAGCAGACCCTCTCCCCTCTGCCGGCGATGGCTCCGTTCAGCTCAGTGCCGCCCACGCACTGAAATGCCGAGCGCAGCGCCCCGGTCAGCCCGTGCCCCGCCCTCCCGAGGGCGGGCCTGATGCGGCTTGAGACGTCCGATTGCGGCTGGCCGGGCCCGGTTGCCTTGGTAACCCTCCTCCCCTCTCCACCTCCAGATCTCCGGGACCGGGCCGGAGCGGCTTGAGACGGCCGATTGCGGCTGGCGAGCCCGGTTGCCGGGGTAACCCTCTCCGCTTCCCCCCCCCCCCGGCTAACCTGCTCGCTTCCCTCTGGCCGCGCTGTGTGTGGAGGTGCGCGTGCGCCGTGCAGTGCGAGCGTGAATTTAGCGCGAGGAGGTTGCAGTGAGCCCAGCCAGCCTTTACTAAGATGGCTGGCCGCTGGTTTGGAATCAGGCCCAGCGGGGGGGGGGGGGGGGGGGGTGGTGGTGAGGGGTGGGAGGAGCTTGCCACAAAACAATTGCCTAGGGTCCAGCATGGCTGGCAACAGACGCCCAGGCTTCGAGGCCTACCTGCAAAAATGGGGAAAGGTAGGAAAATTAATGAGATTAGATAAAAGATTTAGAAAGTAATTAACTTTTAAAAAAAACAGTATGTGTTTTAAAAGCAACTTTTTTTTTTAAAGACGCAGAAAGCGGGAAAAAGAAATGAAAAGTTTGGAATCAAGATGGCGGCAACTCACCTCGGTTCAGAATGATAAGGCCCGCCCACACACACACCGATTGGTCAACCGTCAGGTCACTGAACTGTTGGATGGTCCGCCCGCACACACAATGAACCCGCCCCCACTTGATGCAAATGAGCGGATCATGAGAGGAATTTTGAACGTTTTTTGGATACCGTCGGCACAATTTTTGTCCGACCGTCGGCACAATTTTTGTCCGAGCAAAAAGTAAATACGCCTTCAAGAGTCCCCTAATGATGAGCTTTCTTTTGATATAACATATGTGTAGGTATGCTCTTTCACTTTTGATTGTATAGCCGGCCAGAGAGACAGACAGAGAGACAGACAGAGAGACATATCCTTTTATATATACAAGATAGATAAAACAACTCCCTGTGCTTCACCAGGAGAACATTGCAAACTTTTTCAGAAGTGGCGAAGGGTCTACACTCAACGCATTAACCCTTCATTTATCCCTCAACCAACATCACTAAACCAGATTATCTGGTCATTTATCACATTGCTGTTTGTGGGAGCTTGCTGTGCGTAAATTAGCTGCCGCGTTTCCCACATTACAACAACGACTACACTTCAAAAAGTACTTCATTGGCTGTAAAGCGCTTTGGGGCGTCCGGTGGTCGTGAAAGGCGCTATAGAAATACAAATCTTTCTTTCTGTGGGAAGATCCAGTCAGAAACTGTCCTTTCACCTTCGAGAGCCGGGTTTGAACTTAGTCCCATCACAATGAAGGAGGTCTCCTCTCTAACAGGAGACCAGAGCAGTTCAATGAATTCCACCCAGTTGCTGCAGCTGAAAGGTCCCTCTCACAGAGTAAGTTCAAGAGTTGCTCTTATTTTAATCTCTGAGGCCTGGTTGTGAGTTCAGCTTAATCACAGGGAGTGAAGGCGCCCTCCCCCCCTCTCTCTGGCAGGAAAATGGGAGAGGCAGTGCCTGGAGAAAACTGTGCTTTCACCTCTGGGACCTTTGTTTGAACTCAGCCTAGACCCAGATATTCTGAAGTTTAGCCTGAGAGGCACAGCCATGAACAAAGAGTGGGGAGACGGGAGACATCACCAGCAGCTCCAGGATTTACAAATGTCAAACACTTTGGGGAAGGGGTATGTTTATTTCAAAAGGAATCGGATAAATACTTGAAGGTGAAAATATTTCAGGGCTCTGGGGAAAGAGCAGGGAAGTGGGACTAAGTGGAGAGCTCTTTCAAAGAGCCGGCACAGGCACGATGGGCCGAATGGCCTCCTCCTGTGCTTATCATTCTATGAAGTTTCCTTCATTCCCGAGTGGTTTGCTCTCTAATAGTTACGGGGTTCAAAATGAAATTAATTTGTTCCAAATGAGTCTACTTCTGGACTAGCGTTAATCAGGACACAAAGCTAGACGCAATAAACAGTGACGACACTAAATACTAGTCAGCTGTCGATCTGAGTTTCAGTCACGGATCTGATCCAAATTATCCGCCATTATCTGCTCACTGATCATTTATTAAATAGTCCCTAACCACAGCAAGCTGCAAATCACTGGCATTTTCCTCTGGTGCTTGCACGATGCAATTGGTTCCACTATCAAGCTGCCAGCATCCCTTCACTCTCCATCTGTAGATTTACAATAAATAATATCAACTCTACGAAGAGTTTCATCGTGAGCTGCCACGACAACCATTCATTCAAAACTGTCCTTTTACATGAATTGAGTATTGATTTCCGCAGTAACATTCCTCAAAGAAGAAATAAATCTTCGCCAAGAATCAACATGAAGCTTAAATGAAGAAAGTGCCATTGGTGCAGAGACGCTGATTAACAATGGGAGAGCGCCGACAGTTCCGCCTGAGTAACGTACAACTCACCAATATCTTCAGTCCAACCTAACCCAGTGGATGAAAGGCATCGGAGTGTGCAGGACAACGACATCCAGACACGGAGTTAGGTGCGCTCAGTGAGGACACCAGTATTGGCCTCAGGATCCTTGGGCTGAGGTGGGGGGGAAATCAGTCAGGGTTCCTGCTCCTGATCGCAGTCCATCGACCCCTGCCCCTAACTATGGGGGGGGGGGGTTTATTTGTTTGTGGGATGTGGGCGTCGCTGGCAAGGCCAGCATATTGCCCATCCCTAGTTGCCCTTGAGAAGGTGGTGGTGAGCTGCCTTCTTGAATTGCTGCAGTCCATGTGGTGAAGGTACTCCAACAGTGCTGTTAGTTAGAGAATTCCAGGATTTTGATCCAGTGACGATGAAGGAATGGCGATATACTTCTAAGTCAGGATGGTGTGTGACTTGGCGGGGATCTTGGAGGTGGTGGTGTTCCCATTTGCCTGCTGCCCTTGTCCTTCTAGGTGGAAGAGGTCGCGGGTTTGGAAGGTGCTGCCGAAGAAGCCTTGGCGAGTTGCTGCAGTGCATCTTGTAGATGGTACACACTGCAGCCACGGTACGCCGGTGGTGGAGGGAGTGAATGTTTAAGGTGGTAGAGGGGGTGCCAATCAAGCAGGCTGCTTTGTCCTGGATGGTGTCAAGCTTCGACTGTTGTTGGAGCTGCACTCATCCAGGCAAGTGGAGAGTATTCCATCACACTCCTGACTTGTGCCTTGTAGATAGTGGAAAGGCTTTGGGGAGTCAGGAGGTGAGACACTCGCCGCAGAATACCCAGCCTCCGACCTGCTCTTGTTGCCACAGTATTTAATCAAATCAAATCAAATCAAATCAAATCAACTTTTATTGTCATTGTTAGTGCACAAGTGCAGTACAACGAAATGTAGGCTTGCGGCTCCCGAGAGTGTACAATTTGGATTAGGACACTTAAACATTTCAACATACATTTGTACATATATATTAGCATAAATATGACCATAATAAAGTGAATAAAGTGCATCGGCAGATGTGCAGGCTTTAGTATTTATTTGTGGCGTTCAGTAGGATGACAGCCCTGGGAAAGAAGCTGTTCCTAAATCTGGTCGTACGGGTGCGAATGCATCTGTAGCGTCTTCCAGATGGTAGGAGGGCGAACAGACTGTGGCTGGGGTGGGTAGGGTCTTTGATGATGGTCCGTGCCCTCCGTAGGCAGCGTTTCTGATATATATGTTCTATGGTCGGTAGCCGGGTGCCGGTAATGCGTTGGGCAGTTTTGACTACCCGCTGCAGGGCTTTCCGGTCATGGGAGCTACAGCCGCCGTACCATACCATGATACAGTTTGTCAGGATGCTCTCTATAGTGCAGCGGTAGAAGTTAGAGAGGATCGGGGGTGACAGATTACATCCCTTCAGCCTCCTCAAGAAATATAGGCGCTGCTGGGCCTTCTTCACCAGAGAGGAGGTGTTGAGGGACCAGGAGAGGTCTTCCGTGATGTGGACTCCGAGGAACTTAAAGCTGGCCACCCTTTCCACCTCCGCCCCATTGATGTGGATGGGGGTGTGACTTCCGCCTTTGGACTTCCTGAAGTCCACGATTATTTCCTTTGTTTTCTTGGTGTTAAGGGCCAGGTTGTTGTCGGCGCACCACTTCATGAGATGCTGGACCTCCTCCCTGTAGGCTGACTCATCATTGTTGGTGATCTGGCCTACTACTGTGGTGTCATCTGCAAACTTGATGATGGTGTTGGAACCATTAACAGCCACACAGTCGTGGGTGAAGAGGGAGTAGAGGAGGGGGCTCAGCACACATCCTTGTGGGGCCCCCGTGTTCAGGGTCGGGGGGGGGGGTGGGGAGGTGTGGTTGCCTAATTTGACAGACTGGGGTCTGTTTGTTAGGAAGTCCAGGGTCCAGTTGCAGAGGGAAGTGTTCAGGCCAAGAGTTTGGAGGCCAGCTTATTGGGGACGATAGTGTTGAATGCTGAGCTGTAGTCTATAAACAACATTCTGATGTAGGTCTCCTTACCATCTAGGTGATTCAGTGCCGAGTGTAGAGCAGTAGTGATTGTACCCTCTGTTGATCTGTTTGCCCGATAGGCAAACTGGTGTTGGTCAAGGGAGGCAGGAACACTGGCTTTGATGTGGGCTAAGACCAGTCTCTCGAAACACTTCATTATGATGGGTGTGAGTGCGACAGGTCGATAGTCGTTCAGACACGTCACAGCCGCTTGTTTAGGCACAGGAATGATGGTGGCGGTCTTGAAGCATGTAGGGACTACTGCCTGGGCCAATGACAGGTTGAAGATGGCGGTGAAGACATCAGCCAGCTGATCAGCACATTCCTTGAGTACCCGTCCAGGGATGCTATCCGGTCCAGTAGCCTTTCGTGTGTTCACTCTGCGTAAAGCGCCCCTTACGTCGGAGGTCGACAGAGTGAGCACCTGGTCTTCCGGGGGTGGCAAGGCTTTGGTAGCCGGCTCCTTGTTGTCCCTGTCAAAGCGAGCGTAGAAGTTGTTAAGCTCCTTCGGGAGGGAGGTGTCGCTGACCGGGGGACTGGTGTTTTTGCCCTTGTAGTCAGTGATGGCCTGGATGCCTTGCCACATGCGCCGGGGGTCCGAGTTGTTGCGGAAGTGGTCCTCTATCCGCAGTGTCTGTTTCCATTTGGCAGTCCTGATACCCTTTTTTAGGTTGGTCCTAGCTGCTCTGTAAGCCGCCGTGTCGCCAGATTTAAATGCTGCGTCGCGTGCTTTCAACAGTGAGCGGACCTCTCCGTTCATCCAGGGTTTCTGGTTGGGGTATGACCTGATATTTTTGTGGGTCGTGACGACCTCGACGCAGCTGTTGATGTAGAATAGCACTGTGGATGCGTATTCCTCGATGTCATTGTGGGCAAATATGTGGCTGGTCCAGTTAGGTTTCTGGTCAATGGGGATTCAGCGATGGTAATGTCGTTGAATGTCAAGGGGAGGTGGTTAGACTCTCGCTTGTTGGAGATAGTCATTGCCTGGCACTTGCATGGCTCAAATGTTACCTGCCATTTATCAACCCAAGTCTGAACGTCGTCCAGTTGGTGAGAACAGGATGGTGCTGAAGGGTGACGGCCTCAACAGCAGCCGAGCTCAAACATAGTGAATGGCCACTGGGAAACGGTATTCAGACTGAACCCCGAGACTGAGACCCTCAGACTGAACCCCGAGACTGAACCCCTCAGACTGAACCCCCCAGACTGAACCCCTCAGACTGAACCCCCCAGACTGAACCCCGAGACTGAACCCCTCAGACTGAACCCCTCAGACCGAACCCCCCAGACCGAACCCCCCAGACTGAACCCCGAGACTGAACCCCTCAGACTGAACCCCGAGACTGAACCCCCCAGACTGAACCCCTCAGACTGAACCCCTCAGACTTAAACCCCCAGACTGAACCCCGAGACTGAACCCCTCAGACTGAACCCCCCAGACTGAACCCCCCAGACTGAACCCCCAGACTGAACCCCTCAGACTGAACTCCTCGACTGAACCCCCCAGACCGAACCCCTCAGACTGAACCCCGAGACTGAACCCCCAGACTGAACCCCTCAGACTGAACCCCTCAGACTTAAACCCCCAGACTGAACCCCGAGACTGAACCCCTCAGACTGAACCCCTCAGACTGAACCCCCCAGACTGAACCCCCAGACTGAACCCCTCAGACTGAACCCCTCGACTGAACCCCCCAGACTGAACCCCGAGACTGAACCCCGAGACTGAACCCCTCAGACTGAACCCCTCAGACTGAACCCCTCAGACTGAACCCCCCAGACTGAACCCCTCAGACTGAACCCCTCAGACTGAACCCCTCAGACTGAACCCCCAGACTGAACCCCTCAGACTGAACCCCCAGACTGAACCCCTCAGACTGAACCCCTCAGACTGAACCCCCAGACTGAACCCCTCAGACTGAACCCCCCAGACTGAACCCCTCAGACTGAACCCCCCAGACTGAACCCCCCAGACTGAACCCCCCAGACTGAACCCCCAGACTGAACCCCTCAGATGGAACCCCGAGAGTGAACCCCTCAAACTGAACCTCCAGACTGAACCCCTCAGACGGAACCCCTCAGACGGAACCCCCTCAGACGGAACCCCCAGACTGAACCTCCAGACTGAACCCCTCAGGCTGAACCCCTCAGACTGAACCCCTCAGACTGAACCCCTCAGACTGAACCCCCAGACTGAATCTCGGAATAATTCCGCCCTAGGATAGAAAACTAGGTTTTTAAACAACTGTGGCTTTTACCAATTAAAATGATACACGAGAGAAAAATCTATTCTGCTCATCAGCAAAGTTCACCAGGAGATCTGACTATCAGCAGAGACGTCCCTCTCTAAAAATAGAAATGAACATTCAACAGAGTAAGTACCCCCAAACCCCAAACCCCATCACCCCACCAAACCCCATCACTGCGCCAACATCATTCACCCCAAGTGCGCCTCTACCCGTCCCAACCACATGAAGTTCTAAAGGAGCTGAAATTTCCTTCGGTTTAATGTCCTTTTCAGCCTCTGCCAGCACCTGAAACTGTGACACCTGCTTTGAACATGAGCAGAATCTCTAACCCTACAACCAGCCCATTTTTCACCCCAGATTACAAACTCTTTACATCCCTATCTTTTCTCCAACACTGCTGAAACCCTTATTTAGATTTGGAATTGATGTTCCCAATGTTATCCTCAATCCTTCATGGTCTCACATTCCTGTCACCCCCATGCTTGCTATGCGCCAGGGAGTTGACTTCAAGATCCTCATTCCCAGCTTCGAATCCCTCCATGCTTTTGTTTCTCCCTATATCTGCAGTCTTCTCTCATCATATGCCCCCGTCAGCACCCTCTGCTCCTCCGACTCCAGATTGCTGCTTGTTCCCCACTCCTTCCATTGCACCAATGAAGACCAATCTTCACCTCTACGCCTGCTGGAGATCTCTGTCTTGCTATCTATCAACTTGCCTTCAAGAGCCTCCTAAGAACCTAGTTTAATACTCAAAGACGTTCGACACCATCCAGGACAACGTGGGCCGGTTTGATCGACAGCCCCTCCACCACCTTAAACATTCACTCCCTCCACCACCGGCGTACCGTGGCTACAGTGTGTACCATCTACAAGATGCACTGTAGCACATCGCCAAGGCTTCTTCGGCAGCATCTCCCAAACCCGCAACCTCTACCACCTAGAAGGACAAGGGCAGCAGGCGCATGGGAACACCACCACCTCCAAGTTCCCCTCCAAGTCACACACCATCCTGACTTGGAAGTATATCGGCCGACCCTTCATCGTCGCTGGGTCAAAATCCTGGAACTCCCTCCCTAACAGCACTGTGGGAGCACCTTCACCACACGGACTGCAGCGGTTCAAGGCGGCGGCTCAGCACCACCTTCTCGAGGGTAATTAGGGATGGGCAATAAATGCTGGCCTGGTCAGCAATGCCCACACCCCGAGAATTAATAAAAAATACACTCTGAAGAATTTTATATAAATGCAAGTTTGTGAGAGGATTACACGGGATATACGGCCCAGCAACAGGCCATTCGGCCCAACCAGTCCATGCCGGTGTTTATGCTCCACTCGAGCCTCCTCCCGTCTTTCCTCAAATAAATCTATCAGCATAACCCTCTATTCCCTTCTCCCTCATGTGTTTGTCTAGCCTCCCCTTAAATGCATCTATACTATTCGCCTCAACCACTCCCTGTGGTAGCGAGTTCCACATTCTCTTGTTCCTAAAGCAACCTTATCCACAAGAACGTGAAAGGAAGTTCAGGAGTCTGGGCAATGCAGTGGTTTAGCGGAACATCCTTTACTCTCCGGGGCCTGTGTTTGAATCCCGCCGACCGGTGACCCTGCTGTTATTGGGCCTACCTGATTGAGTTTGGACCAATCTGAACCCAGTTTCTCAGGGACGCACAGAACAAACTGATACCAATTGCAGATTTCACTCCGAATGGCCAGAGCTGGTGTGGGAAATCGATACCCAGTGGTACACGACGGGGTCCTCCTTTCAAATTAGGGCGGAGGCACATTGGCAGTCGGAGCCTTTGCCCAAAAGTGTCTGGCTGCCTGAATTGAGAAACCTGTCTATTTGCCAGCACCAACATAGTTTTCTTTGACGAGAATAAAAGTTTGCTAAAAAAAAATGTTTTTAAATGAAGTCCAGATTGTCGCTGCCTAAGGACAGCCTTCATGGATGGGCATCAGAGAACATCAGCTTAATTAGGGCAGCTTATAACTTGAGTGGAAATATGGAATTGGCAGTCCAACAGTGCGCTTTGCCAGTTCCCTAGTAACAATTACCTTGGCGACCAAATAGATTGTAGAACAAATCCCACGGGAGATGAAATTCACCAGTCACCATCCAAAAACTACATTAATGAAGCTGTCCTGTCAGAACCTCTCCAACGTGATCAGTGCTGTGATCCCATTAAACCTATCCAGATTAAAGTTACATCTACACGCTAATTAAATTTGGATTTTTACGCGCTATTGCATAAAGCAACGATATCCCCATTCCTCAGCAGAGAGTTGTCGCCCTCAGTCCATTCCTCCACCTTCGTTTGCGCAGTGTGCCATCTCCACTGGGCTCTGGGTGACCACAGTGAACACTACAGAGACCAGAACCCTTAATAGAAAGGAGAAATATGTTGGCCCAGAATTTCCTGGAGATTTGGGCCTGGCGCATCTACAAACAGGGCCCGTTTAATGGCACAAAAATCCCAGGAAGTTGTGGCGTAAGTGACTTAAGCCATTACTTACGCTACGCAAACACTTCCTGAGACTTTACTCCGTATCCCTCTATGAAACAGAGAATTGTCATATCTCCAATCTCCCATTAAAATCAATGGCGATTGCTGAATTAACGCTACTTTGACTGTTGTAGAATATCGCTAGTGATCGGTTTCGGACTCGTGTCTATTGAAGGAAGAGAACTGCAAAACTCCATCGCAGATCTTCCCCAAGCTCAAAGGGCCACTGGCTTAGTCAGTGTTCACTTTACGGCAAGATATTTACTGGAATAAACACATCGTGCAACACAAAATTATCAAGATTTGAATGGGCAGATGCACAGTAAAAGGCGGAAAGGCTGAACACAATCAGTGGTAAGAGAGATTCCCTGGGGCTGGGGTGAAAGCTGTAATTCCTGCCTTAGGGCACACTGTCCCTGGCAGAGGAGGAGCCAGTGTCCAGGGAGAGAGAGGAGCCAGAGTCCAAGGGAGAGGAGCCAGTGTCCGGAGGAGAGAGAGGAGCCAGTGTCCAGGGGAGAGAGAGGAGCCAGTGTCCAGGGGAGAGAGAGGAGCCAGTGTCCAGGGGAGAGAGAGGAGCCAGTGTCCAGGGGAGAGAGAGGAGCCAGTGTCCAGGGGAGAGAGAGGAGCCAGTGTCCAGGGGAGAGAGAGGAGCCAGTGTCCAGGGGAGAGAGAGGAGCCAGGGAGAGGAGCCAGTGTCCAGAGGAGGGAGAGGAGCCAGTGTCCAGGGGAGAGAGAGGAGCCAGTGTCCAGGGGAGAGAGAGGAGCCAGTGTCCAGGGGAGAGAGAGAGGAGCCAGTGTCCAGGGGAGAGAGAGGAGCCAGTGTCCAGGGGAGAGAGAGGACCCAGTGTCCAGGGGAGAGAGAGAACACAGTGTCCAGGGGGAGAGGAGCCAGTGTCCAGGGGGAGAGGAGCCAGTGTCCGGGGGGAGAAGAGCCGGTGTCCGGGGGGAGAGGAGCCGGTGTCCGGGGGAGAGGAGCCGGTGTCCAGGGGAGCGAGGAGCCAGTGTCCGGGGGAGAGAGAGAGGAGCCAATGTCCAGGGGAGAGGAGCCAGTGTCCGGAGGAGAGAGAGGAGCCAGTGTCCAGGGGAGAGAGAGGAGCCAGGGGAGAGAGGAGACAGTGTCCAGGGGAGAGAGGAGACAGTGTCCAGGGGAGAGAGGAGACAGTGTCCAGGGGAGAGAGGAGACAGTGTCCAGGGGAGAGAGGAGACAGTGTCCAGGGGAGAGAGGAGACAGTGTCCAGGGGAGAGAGGAGACAGTGTCTAGGGGAGAGAGGAGACAGTGTCCAGGGGAGAGAGGAGACAGTGTCCAGGGGGGAGAGAGGAGCCAGTGTCCAGGGGGAGTGGAGCCAGTGTCCAGGGGGAGTGGAGCCAGTGTCCAGGGGGAGTGGAAACAGTGTCCAGGGGAGAGAGAGGAGCCAGTGTCCAGGGGAGAGAGAGGAGCCAGTGTCCAGGGGGAGTGGAGACAGTGTCCAGGGGAGAGAGGAGCCAGTGTCCGGGGGAGAGAGGAGCCAGTGTCCGGGGGAGAGAGGAGCCAGTGTCCGGGGGAGAGAGGAGCCAGTGTCCGGGGGAGAGCCAGTGTCCAGGGGGAGAGAGGAGCCAGTGTCAGGGGGAGAGAGGAGCCAGTGTCCGGGAGAGAGAGGAGCCAGTGTCCAGGGGAGAGAGGAGCCAGTGTCCAGGGGAGAGAGGAGCCAGTGTCCAGGGGAGAGAGGAGCCAGTGTCCAGGGGAGAGAGGAGACAGTGTCCAGGGGAGAGAGAGGAGCCAGTGTCCAGGGGAGAGAGAGGAGCCAGTGTCCAGGGGAGAGAGAGGAGCCAGTGTCCAGGGGAGAGAGAGGAGCCAGTGTCCAGGGGAGAGAGAGGAGCCAGTGTCCAGGGGAGAGAGAGGAGCCAGTGTCCAGGGGAGAGAGAGGAGCCAGTGTCCAGGGGAGAGAGAGGAGCCAGTGTCCAGGGGAGAGAGAGGAGCCAGTGTCCAGGGGAGAGAGAGGAGCCAGTGTCCAGGGGGAGTGGAGACAGTGTCCAGGGGAGAGAGGAGCCAGTGTCCGGGGGAGAGAGGAGCCAGTGTCCAGGGGGAGAGAGGAGCCAGTGTCCGGGAGAGGAGCCAGTGTCCAGGGGAGAGAGGAGCCAGTGTCCAGGGGAGAGAGGAGCCAGTGTCCAGGGGAGAGAGGAGCCAGTGTCCAGGGGAGAGAGGAGACAGTGTCCAGGGGAGAGAGGAGACAGTGTCCAGGGGAGAGAGGAGCCAGTGTCCAGGGGAGAGAGAGGAGCCAGTGTCCAGGGGAGAGAGAGGAGCCAGTGTCCAGGGGGAGTGGAGACAGTGTCCAGGGGAGAGAGTAGCCAGTGTCCAGGGGAGAGAGAGGAGCCAGTGTCCAGGGGGAGTGGAGACAGTGTCCAGGGGAGAGAGGAGACAGTGTCCAGGGGAGAGAGGAGACAGTGTCCAGGGGAGAGAGAGGAGACAGTGTCCAGGGGAGAGAGAGGAGACAGTGTCCAGGGGAGAGAGAGGAGACAGTGTCCAGGGGAGAGAGAGGAGACAGTGTCCAGGGGAGAGAGAGGAGACAGTGTCCAGGGGAGAGAGAGGAGACAGTGTCCAGGGGAGAGAGAGGAGACAGTGTCCAGGGGAGAGAGAGGAGACAGTGTCCAGGGGAGAGAGAGGAGCCAGTGTCCAGGGGAGAGAGGAGACAGTGTCCAGGGGAGAGAGAGGAGACAGTGTCCAGGGGAGAGAGAGGAGCCAGTGTCCAGGGGGAGTGGAGACAGTGTCCAGGGGGAGTGGAGACAGTGTCCAGGGGGAGTGGAGACAGTGTCCAGGGGGAGTGGAGACAGTGTCCGGGGGAGAGAGGAGCCAGTGTCCAGGGGAGAGAGAGGAGCCAGTGTCCAGGGGGAGTGGAGACAGTATCCAGGGGAGAGAAGAGACAGTGTCCAGGGGAGAGAGGAGCCAGTGTCCGGGGGAGAGAGGAGCCAGTGTCCGGGGGAGAGAGGAGCCAGTGTCCAGGGGGAGAGAGGAGCCAGTGTCCAGGGGGAGAGAGGAGCCAGTGTCCAGGGGGAGAGCCAGTGTCCAGGGGGAGAGGGGAGCCAGTGTAGAATTGGTGGAGTGCTTTGACAGGTCAAGCTCGCTCCCTCTGTCGCTCAGATCTCCCGGGACCTCAACTGGATCAGCTGATTGGCCATTGACAGCGCCGCATCTGATTGGCTGCTAAATTCTCTGCAACATATTGGATTCGGTTGTGCAGTAAACTGGCCGGTGGGGGATCGGGGCTCTCGCCGTCTAAAGGGGCTCGCCGGTAATGTCGCCGGTGCAGGAAACTCCGAGCAATTCCACCGTCGACGTGCAATTCACAATTTGATTTAGCCAGCAACAGATGTTTAATGATCACTATTTACAACACCACGATTAGCATTACTGCCTCGGTCGATGTACCGATAGTCTCCGAATATTCACCTTTTCTGACATTTCTCGAAATGTTCAGTATTTTTCATTGATCCTCAACACAGGATATTTTCACGGGGGATCTGCTAATATGTTGCTGTTAAAGTGACTCAGCGGTGCTGGTGCCTTGAGGCTGTGTGGAGCAGAACTCACTGCCCGGCCTCAATAAAACCAACAGCACCGCCTAATGGAACTTCAAATCGTCAGCCTTGCAGCGTGAGCAGCAAGAGTCAGTGAATTTGCAAATTATCCAAGCCATTTTTCATTTCTGAACACTGTCACATTACAGGGATATTTGGCAAACACGCATCAGATGCACAGATCCCTGTCGCTGTTGTTTTAAGTCCCTTAATTAGGGACTCATCAGCTTCAGTTGATAATGATGTGTGGAGATTGTGAATTGAACGCGATGAGCAGAAATCTTCAGCACCAGCTCCAGGCTAACACTATCAAAAGATTTCCCTTCCTGAAGCTCATGCAGATATAATGAAGTGTTTCCAACTCCCAGCACTGCTCACACATTGTACATCTCTTACAGTCTCAAGATTGTTGAAAATGGATTCAACTTCAATTCATTGGGAAAATTAAACAGCACACATCAATATTGGAGCACGATTCACACAGCAAGAGGGCTATATTACTAACTAGGAACTCCCAGTGACTGTAAATTAGAACATTTTCAGTTTTAAATCAATCTCATGCAGTTAAATTTACCTCATTTATTGCTAATGTTCCTCAGCATTGTGAACCAGCAGCCTCAGGTTGCCTGAAGATTTCTTTGTGTTGTTTTCTAACTCGGATAATGAGGTCTCTCTCACACCTCCACAAATCACAGGCCCTTAACAGGCAGATGAAAGATAGCCATTGAACCTGTAATGAAGAGCACTTTAATCTACCATTCGAGAAGTGCACTGCATTTACTGCAGGTTTTGGCGAATTAAACTGGGTAATTGCCATTTAAAAAATCCGCTTAATTTTCATTTTATATTTTGTTGCCGAAATGAAACATGCAAAAAATGAGTCCCCCTTACAACCTCTCTCCCCACCTCCACAAGTCACCGACCTGCCTGCAGTGACCTCCCCGAACCGTGCTCTCGCTTCCTGCTTTGGCCCTGAACCCTCTCTGAAGTGCCTTTGGATGTTTTATTTGGAACATTAATTTGTAAATACATTCACTTCAATGATTTTCCATATATGCACCAACTCTCTCTCTCTAACGGGTGTCTACTGAACCTTATTGTTGAGCACGAGTGTAAGTTTATTGGAATCTTTCACTAACGTCATATACTCTGAATCCAGGAAAAATATATTCCGCTAATAAACAAGAATAAGCTAAACACTAATGAGACACTATGGATGAATAAAGCCATAAGGGAAAAATTAAGGGTAAGGAAAGAGGCAAACATTAAGTACATAGACAGCAGGGAGAGCATGATAAGAGAGAATACGAAGGGATTAGGAGAGAAGTCAAAAAAACAATTAGGAAGGCAAAGAGGAACTATGAAATTAAATTATCAAGGGACATAAAAACAAAATAGTAAAATATTTTACAGACACATCAATAAAAAAAGGTTGGGATGGGAATAGGGCCATCAAGGGGTGGAGGGGATAATACCATAGGTAATGATAGAGAGATGGCAGAAATATTGAATAATTACTTTGCTTCAGTAATTACCAGGGAGATAGAACAGGTGGAGATGACGTCAGATGATGAGATTAGTAATGAGTTAACTGAATTTAAAATAAAACGAGGAGATATACTAAATAAACTAATGAAACTCAAAGAGGATAAAACCCCTGGTCCGGATGGATTGCATCCATACATTTTAAAAGAATCTAGGGGATAGCAGAGGCAATACTACACGTTTATTAATTCGTTAGAAAAAGGTGTAGTGCCAGAGGACTGGCAGATAGCTAATGTAATACCTATATTTAAGAAGGGAGATAGAATATGTCCAGGGACTATAGGCCATAAGAACATAAGAAATAGGAGCAGGAGTAGGCCAATCGGCCCCTCGAGCCTGCTCCGCCATTCAATAAGATCATGGCTGATCTGATCCTAACCGCCAATCTACTATCACAGAACCATCTCCTGAATCTAACAGAATTAGACACACGAAATAGGAGCAGGATCAGGCTACATGGCCCCTGGGCCCGCTCCGCTACCCACAGGGCCATGTCCGATCCGAACCTAGACTCATGTCCAAATTCCTGCCCGCTCCCCGTAACCCTTAATTCCCTTTACTTCTAGGAAACTGTCTATTTCTGTTTTAAATTTATGTAATGATGTAGCTTCTACAGCTTTTTGGGGCAGCATATTCCATGGACCTACCACCCTCTGAGAGAAGTAGTTCCTCCTCATCTCAGTTTTGAAAGAGCAGCCCCTTATTCTAAGACTATGCCCCCTAGTTCTAGTTTCACCCATCATCGGGAACATCCTCCCCGCATCCACCCGATCCAACCCCTTCACAATCTATATGTTTCAATAAGATCGCCTCTCATTCTTCTGAACTCCAATAAGTAGAGTCCCAATCTACTCAACCTCTCCTCATATGTCCATCCCCTCATCCCCGGGATTAATCGAGTGAACCTTCTTTGTACTGACTCGAGAGCAAGTATGTCTTTTCTTAAGCATGGACACCAAAACTGTATGCAGTATTCCAGGTGCGGTCTCACCAATACCTTGTACAACTGAAGCAATACCTCCCTATTTTTATATTCTATCCCCCTAGCAATGAAAGCCAACATTCCATTGGCCTTCTTAATCACTTGCAGCACCTGCATACTAACCTTTTGAGTTTCGTGCACCAGGACCCCCAGATCCCTTTGTACTTCAGTACTTTCCAGTTTCTTGCCATTAAGATAATAACTTGCTCTACGATTTTTCCTGCCAAAGTGCATAACCTCACACTTTCCAGTATTGTATTCCATCTGCCAAATCTCTGCCCACTTACTTAGCCTGTCTATGTCCCCTTGCAGGTTTTTTATGTCCTCCTCACTCACTACTTTCCCTCCCATCTTAGTATCATCTGCAAACTTTGATATGTTACACTCGGTCCCCTCCTCCAAATCGTTAATATAGATTGTAAAGAGTTGGGGACCCAGCACCGACCCCTGCGGAACACCACTAGTTACTGATTGCCAGTCTGAGAATGAACCATTTATCCCAACTCTCTGCCTTCTGTTAGATAGCCAATCCTCTATCCATGCCAGAATATTACCCCCAATCCCGTGATTTTTTATCTTAAGCAATAATCTTTTGTGTGGCACCCTGTCAAATGCCTTTTGGAAGTCTAAATACACTACGTCCACTGGTTCCCCTTTATCCACCCTATATGTTACTTCCTCAAAGAACTCCAGCAAATTTGTCAAACATGACTTCCCCTTCATAAAACCATGCTGACTTTGTCTTATTAAATTATGATTATCCAAATGTCCTGTTACTGTCTCCTTAATAATGGACTCCAAAATTTTACCTACCACAGATGTTAGGCTAACCGGTCTATAGTTTCCAGCCTTCTGTCTACTGCCCTTTTTAAATAAGGGTGTTACATTAGCAGTTTTCCAGTCTGCCGGGACCTTTGCTGAGTCCAGGGAGTTTTGGAAAATTATTACCAATGCATCCACAATCCCTACCGCCACTTCCCTCAAGACCCTAGGATGTAAGCCATCAGGTCCAGGTGATTTATCCGCCTTGAGTCCCATTATTTTACCGAGTACCACTTCCTTAGTGATTTTGATCGTGTTTAGCTCCTCCTACCCTATAGCCCCCTGTTTGTCCAGTGTTGGGATATTCTTTGTGTCCTCTACTGTAAAGACTGATACAAAATATTCATTCAGTGTTTTTGCCATCTCCATATTTCCCACCATTAATTTCCCGGTCTCATCCTCTAAGGGACCAACATTTACTTTAGCCAGTCAGCTTAACATCGGTGGTAGGAAAAATAATGGAATCCCTACTAAAAGGAGAAAATAGAAGAACATCTAGAAACAAAAAATATAATAATAAATAGTCAGCATGGATTGCAAAAGGAAAAGTGTTGCTTGACCAACCTAATTGAATTTTTTGAAGAGGTAACAGAGAGAGTAGACACGGATAATGTAGTAGATGTAATTTATCTAGATTTTCAAAAGTCTTTTGTTATGGTACGCCATAATAGACTGATGAACAAGGTCAGAGAATGCGGAGTCTGGGGACAAGTAGTAGAATGGATTGCTGGCTGGCTTCAGGACAGAAAGAAGAGAGTAGGGGTAAAGGGTAACTATTCACAGTGGCAGAAGGTGGGTGTGGTGTTCCATAAGGATCAGTGCTGGGACCACTGCTGTTCACAATTTATATTAATGATTTAGACTTTGGAATCAAAAACACAATTTCTAAATTTGCGAATGACATCAAATTGGGGGGATAGTCAATACTGAGGAGGACTGCAACAAATTACAGGAGGACATTAATAAACTTGCAGAATGGCCATATAATTGGCAAATGAAGTTCAACACAGATAAATGTGAGGTATTACATTTTGGTAAGAAAATATGGAGGTCACATATTACTTGGAAAATAAGAAACTAAATGGGGTACGGGAGCAAAGGATCGCGGAGTACAAATATACAAATCACTAAAAGTAGCGACACAGGTTAACAAGGCCATAAAAAAAGCAAACCAAGCACTAGGGTTTATTTCTAGAGGGATAGAATTCAAAAGTAGGGAAGTTATGCTAAACCTGTATCAAACCTTGGTTAGACCACACTTGGAGTACTGTGTACAGTTCTGGTCGCCATATTATAAAAAGGATATAGAGGCACTGGAGAGGGTACAGAGAAGATTTACAAGGATGATACCAGAAATGCGAGGGTTTACATATCAGGAAAGGGTGAACAGGCTGGGTCTCTTCTCACTTGAAAAGAGAAAGCTGAGGGGTGACCTAATAGAGGTCTTTAAAATTATGAAAGGTTTTGATAGAGTGGATACAGAGAGAGTGTTTCCACTTGTGGGGAAGAGCAAAACTAGAGGCCATCAATATAAGATAGTCACCAAAAAATCAAATAGGGAATTCAGGAGAAACTTCTTTACCCAGAGAGTGGTGAGAATGTGGAACTCGCTACCACAGGGAGTGGTTGAAGCGAATAGTATAGATGCATTTAAGGGGAGGCTGGACAAGCATATGAGGGAGAAGGGAATAGAGGGTTATGCTGATAGATTTAGATGAGGAAAGACGGGAGGAGGCTCGAGTGGAGCATAAATGCTGGCATGGACTGGTTGGGTCGAATGGCCTGTTTCTGTGCCGTATATCCTATGTAATTCTGCCCACGCAGTTTATGAGATTCAACATTGGATTTCTGCCATATTGCTCACTTTTTTTTTAACCTTGTTTTTATTAACAAGCTACAATAATAAGTACTGAATGCTGTTTGCTCATATTTCACTTCATTTTATAGCAGCAATGGAGAGTGTTGGGAGATTACTGCATTGCTGATTGTAACTACTAACCATTAGATCACCGGAAATTCCCGGGAAATTCACACAACACGTAAACATCAGGAGAACCTTTTGCTGTAATATTAATCACTCTGAGCCAAAATAAACACCTCAGAGTAATTTTAAATGAAATATTTCAAACATGTCACCTCTGCTCCCCTGCCTGTTTCATGGCCTTACCCTGCTCCTAACACACCCTGTCCTGCTAAATTTGGCCATTTTCCTTGAAGATTCTGAAGCTGAAAACCCTTGGCAGCTCCTGAATTGAATCTACATTTGCCGGTAACCATAGCGATGGGCCTTGGAGAAATGGAGCAGCGAGTTAATCTCTCTTTAACCTGCAATTCCCCATTTCAATAGAGACTGCCCCAGCTCCTTGTAATGGTGTCAACTGACCCCCAAATCAACCCTGTTCTCCCCCAGACTGATCCACATGAGGGGGAAACCACATTCTCGTCTGTGACTCTGCTCGAGGCCTGTGGGTTTTGCACTTGTATCATCTCATCCTTTGTGCATTGGCCAAGTTAAGCAGCTTATTTACTTCAAGTTTATCCATTCCTTTCATTAGCTTCAAGGCGAGAATAAACTCAGTGGCTTGATCCTCTCCTCATAACTTGGGGCTGATCTGACGGTCCTTAAACCGCTCCAGTATTCGTTCAGCTAACAGTTCAATGGATTCCCGTGTGATAATCCGTTCTTTACATTTTGTCAACAGCCTCGATTTTGGCTTCTCAAATAGTGAGCACAAATTCTTGGTCAAGAGCCCATTGATGCAGAGTAGCCAGCACTGGTGAATCGGTACTGAGAGTTTCAAGGAAGCTGCTGCAACAAAGCCTTTGAGCTCCCAGAGAATCTTGGTAAAATTAGCACGTTTTTGATTTCATTATAAACTACAACTAGATTATACAATTCATCAGCTTGTAGCAGGGGGCTTCCTTTGATGACTTTCTTTCAGTTCCTCTCAGTGGGGAACTGCCATTCCTGTCAAAAACACACTTTAAACGAGCCGGTAGCTGTCGGTGCCCGAGGGATGGCGACCAAGAGGAGGAACAACCGGAATTACAACATGTCAACCGCAGCGCAGGGAATACTGATGCCATCGATAACCACACTGCCTAACCCGTCGATAACCACACTGCCTAACCCGTCGATAACCACACTGCCTAACCCGTCGATAACCACACTGCCTAACCCGTCGATAACCACACTGCCTAACCCATCGATAACCACACTGCCTAACCCGTCGATAACCACACTGCCTAACCCGTCGATAGCCACACTGCCTAACCCGTCGATAGCCACACTGCCAAACCCGTCGATAGCCACACTGCCTAACCCGTCGATAACCACACTGCCTAACCCGTCGATAACCACACTGCCTAACCCGTCGATAACCACACTGCCTAACCCATCGATAACCACACTGCCTAACCTATCGATAATCACTGCTAACCCATCGATAACCACACTGCTAACCCATCGATAACCACACTGTTAATCCATCAATAACCACACTGCCTAACCCATCGATAACCACACTGCTAACCCATCAATAACCACACTGCCTAACCCATCAATAACCACACTGCCTAACCCATCGATAACCACACTGCTAACCCATCAATAACCACACTGCCTAACCCGTCGATAACCACACTGCCTAACCCGTCGATAACCACACTGCCTAACCCATCGATAACCACACTGCCTAACCTATCGATAATCACTGCTAACCCTTCGATAACCACACTGCTAACCCATCGATAACCACACTGTTAATCCATCAATAACCACACTGCCTAACCCATCGATAACCACACTGCTAACCCATCAATAACCACACTGCCTAACCCATCAATAACCACACTGCCTAACCCATCGATAACCACACTGCCTAACCCATCGATAACCACACTGCCTAACCCATCGATAACCACACTGCCTAACCCATCGATAACCACACTCCCTAACCCATCGATAACCACATTCACTAACCCATCGATAACCACACTAACCCATCGATAACTACACTCACTAACCCGTCAATAACCACACTCCCTAACCCATCAATAACCACACTAACCCACTGATAACCACACTCACTAACCCATCAATAACCACACTCACTAACCCATCAATAACCACACTCCCTAACCCATCGATAACCACACTCCCTAACCCATCGATAACCACACTCCCTAACCCATCGATAACCACACTCACTAACCCATCGATAACCACACTCCCTAACCCATCGATAACCACACTCACTAGCCCATCAATAACCACACTCACTAGCCCATCAATAACCACGCTCCCTAACCCATCAATAACCACACTCACTAACCCATTGATAACCACACTCACTAACCCTTCAATAACCACGCTTCCTAACCCTTCAATAACCACACTTCCTAACCCATCGATAACCATCAATAACCACACTCATTAACCCATCGATAACCACACTCCCTAACCCATCGATAACCACACTCACTAACCCATCGATAACCACACTCACTAGCCCATCAATAACCACACTCACTAGCCCATCGATAACCACGCTCCCTAACCCATCGATAACCACGCTCACTAACCCATCGATAACCACACTCACTAACCCATCAATAACCACACTCCCTAACCCATCGATAACCACGCTCCCTAACCCATCGATAACCACACTCACTAACCCATTGATAACCACGCTCACTAACCCATCGATAACCACACTCACTAACCCATCGATAACCACACTTACTGACCCATCGATAACCACGCTTACTAACCCATCGATAACCACACTCACTAACCCATCGATAACCACACTCACTAACCCATCGATAACCACACTCCCTAACCCATCAATAACCACACTCACTAGCCCATCAATAACCACGCTCCCTAACCCATCAATAACCACACTCCCTAACCCATCAATAACCACACTCCCTAACCCATCGATAACCACACTCACTAACCCATCGATAACCACATTCCCTAACCCATCAATAACCACACTCCCTAACCCATCAATAACCACACTCCCTAACCCATCAATAACCACACTCCCTAACCCATCAATAACCACACTCCCTAACCCATCAATAACCACACTCCCTAACCCATCAATAACCACACTCACTAACCCATCAATAACCACACTCCCTAACCCATCGATAACCACACTCACTAACCCATCGATAACCACACTCCCTAACCCATCAATAACCACACTCACTAACCCATCAATAACCACACTCCCTAACCCATCAATAACCACATTTACTAATCCTCCCAGTTAGAAAGGAGTTTTGTTTTTACTTTGAGTGAATATTGGCCAATAGTTTTCAACTTCATTGTAATCAGGGATTACAGTTAAAAAGACTGAAACAGATTCGACCTGGGAACCTGGAAGAGCTTGGAAAATAGGAATTCCGAGTCAGTAGCAGCGTACGTTATAAGTCTCACCATTCACTCACCGGTGCAGTGCTGTGCCAACTAACGGGTCATTTACCTCATTTCCTGCTTAAACTGTGCAAATTAGTTGCCATGTTTAACAACAACAACATTTCAAACAAATACTTCATTGTCTGTGAAGCACTGGGGGATGAACAGGAAAGATGTTAAATATTAATCATTGGCACTGACCCATCGCCTATAGAATGACACTGACCCATCGCCTATAGAACGACACTGACCCATCGCCTATAGAACGACACTGGCCCATCGCCTGTAGAACGACACTGACCCATCGCCTGTAGAACGACACTGACCCATCGCCTGTAGAACGACACTGACCCATCGCCTGTAGAACGACACTGACCCATCGCCTGTAGAACGACACTGACCCATCGCCTGTAGAACGACACTGACCCATCGCCTGTAGAACGACACTGACCCATCGCCTGTAGAACGACACTGACCCATCGCCTGTAGAACGACACTGACCCATCGCCTGTAGAACGACACTGACCCATCGCCTATAGAACGACACTGACCCATCGCCTGTAGAACGACACTGACCCATCGCCTGTAGAACGACACTGACCCATCGCCTATAGAATGACACTGACCCATCGCCTATAGAACGACACTGACCCATCGCCTGTAGAACGACACTGACCCATCGCCTGTAGAACGACACTGACCCATCGCCTATAGAACGACACTGACCCATTGCCTGTAGAACGACACTGACCCATCGCCTATAGAACGACACTGACCCATCGCCTGTAGAACGACACTGACCCATCGCCTGTAGAACGACACTGACCCATCGCCTGTAGAACGACACTGACCCATCGCCTGTAGAACGACACTGACCCATCGCCTGTAGCACGACACTGACCCATCACCTATAGAATGATACTGACCCATCGCCTATAGAACGACAGACATGAACCCACTGTCTCAAGAAGGACCTGGTTCACTGATTACCTGAAGAAGGACTGACAACAATTGCCTGCAGAGGGACAAGGAATGGCCATCGCTTGTTGAAAGACTGGGGCTGACTCGAGCGTTGAGTATCTGGGTGCCCGGTATTGGTGAATGAGGAGGTCAGAGAGAGGGAAGGTCAAATAGGATTGACTTGAGGTCTGGAAGCAGATTGGGGCGAGTTGTGTGGCACATGTTGAACTAAAATGGGAGGTTTTGGAAAGCAATGTTTAAATGGAGGAACAGCAACTTATAATTGCGTTGTGTTTCTTTCAAGCTGTGGACTTGCCCAAATACTGGATCGCTGGGCCTGGCGTATTTCAGTACAATCCTAAACTGCAAAGTGAAGCCCTGGACAGCAATCAGCTGCCCAACAGGACACCGATTGCACCGAGACTCTGTATTCAGCGCCCATGTTCCCACCAACAGCGGCCCCATCACCCGGTGAGCTTCACAGAGTCAACAATGAGATGCTTTTCAAGGCTTTCAGAGGATGAGTCATTCAATCTAAAAATTTAAAAGAAAGGCAACTATTCACATCACGATTGCTCACGGCCGGAATCAGAAGCAAATGAGATTCAGTTATCCACTGCAACTTGACATTAACATTTAAAAGCTTTCAGTGAAATGGGGAGAGCGCATTCTCGACATGATCAGCCAATTAAATGGTGCATGTGTTGTGTCTCCTTGTGTTCTTATTACTATGTAATACAGACACTTTTAACTCATTTAGTTTACTACTTTCACTCAGTTGTATTCTTGCTTTTATGATGTTGCTGCCGCATGGTGCGGAGTGATACAAGATGTCCGACCTTGCACTGCGCACTGCCTTTCACAGTGTGCCACATAGCAATATAAATACACTAACCAAAGTAGTTCCATATAACGATGTAACAAGTAGTTCCATTTAACGATGTAATAATATAACGATGTAACATCCCTCTTTCTCAAAAAAACTGAAACATGAAATTTAATTAAATTAAAAAATATATTATATCTAAACTATTATCAAATACAAAGAATCGTGAGTTTTCTTTTCTTATTCGCGATATCGCTCAGGTAGTTGGATATTGTCCCTCCATCTTGTGGATTTGGTGGTGACCACTCCTCTCTGCGATGTTTTGGTGTGTTCCGCTCTTGTTGTTGGTGTTGCTGTCGCACTTGGAGTTGGAGTGTGCATGCTTGTGGTTGTTTGATTTGTGGCGCTTGTTTCTGGCATTGTACTGCTTGTGGTAGCTGGTGATGTCAATGTTGCTGATGTTGTCTGCTGCTTAACCAGTTCAGGTGAAGGTCTGATTTGGAGTCTGTTCCGTCTGTATTGGTTACCAGGTTCGGTCTCTACGAAGTAGGATCTTGGAGTATCAGCATTTCCAATGACCTTGGCTGGATTCCAGGTTTTCAACACCGGGTCTTGCACATGCACTGATTGCCCATTCAGCAATTCTGGTAACATCTTTGCATGTTTGTCGTAATGTTTGCTCCCTACGACTTGTGCTTCTGCCAGCTTCTGTCTGAAGTCCTCCTGGTCCTGGGGAGGATGTATTTTTGCTGGTAGGGTAGTCTTATACTTCCTCCCATTCAGCAATTCCGCAGGTGATTTCATGTCTGCTTTCAGTGGTGTTGATCTGAGTGATAGGAGGGCAAGGTCTTGGTCTTCCCCCATCTCACTGCTTTTGATGAGAGTTCTCTTGGCAGTCTGGATCTGTCTTTCGATGAACCCGTGTCCCCTTGGGAAATGTGGGGATGAGGTTACTATTTTGAACCCATACTTTTCTGCCAGAGCTCTGAATTCACTCAATTGGGTTCCATCGTCACAGATTACCTTTTCCGGGATTCCTTGTTCAGCAAACAAGCTCTTTGCAATTCTGGTGGTAGTTGTGGCTCTCAGATCTTTCATCCTTCTCACAAAAGGAAACTTGAAATAGTAATCTGTCACTATGAGATACCATTCTTAATTGCACATGAAGAGATCTGCCCCAACAGTGTGCCATGGTCTTGACGGTATTTCACTAGGTATCATCTCCTCTTTCTGTTGTGCATTTCTGTATTTCTGGCATATACCACATGCAGAAACCATCTGTTCGATATTTTTGTACATGCCTATCCAGTATACAGCTGATCTGGCTCTCAGCTTGCATTTCTCCATTCCCATGTGGCCTTTGTGTATTAGATGGAGAAGTTCTGTCTGCATCGTCTTCTATTGCGATGTCGTCTCTAATCATCCAGTATTGATGAATTGTCGCCTGTACCTGCTGGATTCTCTCCGGCCACCCCTGTATCACTTGTTGTGTGAGTAGTTGCAATTCCTCATCTTTGCTAGTCTCATCTCTGATTTGACTGAGCTTTGTAGGGGTAACACTCACTAGGTGGTGGATTTTTACTGTTAGACCCTCCACCTCGTGTTTCTCATATGGTGACAATCGAGACAACGCATCTGCTAGCACCATTTCCTTTCCTGGCTTATACTTAAGCGTGAAGTCGTAGCTTTGGAGCCTTAGAAGTAGTCTTTGCAGTCTTGTAGGTGCTTTGCACAGATTCTTCTTGTAGATCTGTGTGGTAAACCACTGTTTGTATTCCACTGTGTACATGCCTGTACATGCCTCGGCTGACTCCTCCCACGAATCCAGGTATAAAGGTGACTGCTCCACAGCCCCTTTGTATTCTGGACCGGTCGACCACTCGAGGCACACCTTCATTCTCTTGTTAATAAAAGCCTGTTAATTACTCGCTTAATCTCAGTCTTTTGAGTTATTGATAGCGCATCAATTTTATTAACAAGATTTTTATAATGGAGAAGATCCTCACACCAGCATGCCTGGACTTAGATCATCGGGAGGCGGACTCATCCACCAAGTTTACTCACTGGCTTAGGTGTTTCGAAAAATTCCTGTCCGATTTGATTGCAGCGGAGGCGGTCGAGGACAAACTGGATGTCCTGACCTCCAAAGTGAACCACCGAGTGTACTCGGTCATCCAAGATGCGACCTCGTACGCGGATGCTATCAAGCTCCTCAAGGACCAGTACACGCGCCCAGTGAACGAAGTGTACGCCAGGCACCTTCTGGGGAGTCGTAAACAACAACCTGGGGAATCGACCGAGGAATACCTTCAGGCACTGTCTGTGCTCGGCCGGGCCTGTGGTTGTAAGGATGTAAAGGCCGCCGTGTACACAGAGGAACTTATCCGGGACGCTTTTGTAGCGGGCCACAGGTCCAATTACACCCGACAGCGACTGTTGGAGCAGAGTGACCTCGACCTCAACAAGGCCTCTGAACTCGCACTATCATTGGACGCAGCCTACCGGGGCATGGATGCCTACTCCTCTGCACCGTGGACGGCGCGGGGAACGACAGCCTGGGACACGGTAGGACTGTCTCATAGCGCCGTGCCACCCCAGCCACATCCCAGCAACGGCCCAACTACCGCAGCAGTGTCCCAAGGCCAGACAGCAGTGCCCCAAGGCCAGAAATGCTACTTCTGTGGCCAGGCCAAACACCCCAGAGCGTGCTGCCCGGCGAAAAATGCGATCTGCTCGGGCTGCGGGAAGAAGGGACACTACGCCAGCGTCTGCAGGGCCAAAGCCACCCCGAACCCCAGCAGCGCCGCGTGTGGGCCGTGCGGGCTGCCATCTTGGGCCTCCCCAGCCATGTGCGAACCACCGGAACAGCAGCCATTTTGGACGCCTCCTTGGCTGTGTTGTGGAACACGGAGTCATCGGCCCCGACCCCGACCAGATGCGTCCCCTTATGGAACTCCCACTGCCCCAAGGCCCTGAAGAGGTGCCTAGGGTTTTTCTCTTATTACGCCCAGTGGGTCCCCTACTATGCGGACAAGGCCCGTCCGCTGATCAAGTCCACCTCTTTTCCCGTGACGGCAGAGGCCCGCTTAGCCTTCCACCGTATCAAGGAAGACATTGCCAAAGCCACCATGCACGCAGTGGACGAATCCATCCCCTTCCAGGTGGAAAGCGACGCGTCCGACTTTGCCCTGGCCGCTACCCTCAATCAGGCGGGGAGACCCGTGGCCTTCTTTTCACGAACCCTCCAGGGCCCGGAGACCAGACACTCCGCTGTTGAGAAGGAGGCCCAGGCTATTGTGGAGGCTGTGCGTCATTGGAGGCACTACCTGGCCGGAAAACGATTTACCCTGCTCACTGACCAGCGTTCAGTTGCTTTCATGTTTAACAACAAGCAGAGGGGCAAAATCAAAAACGACAAGATCTTGAGGTGGAGAATCGAACTTTCCACCTACAATTACGAGATCTTGTACCGGCCCGGGAAGCTCAATGAACCCCCGGATGCTCTATCGCGTGGCACCTGCGCCAGCGCGCAGATCGATAGACTGCGGGCCCTCCACAATGACCTCTGCCACCCGGGGGTCACCAGGTTCTTCCACTTCATCAAGGCCCGCAACCTGCCTTACTCCATTGAGGAGGTCAGGACCATGACCAGGAACTGCCAAGTCTGCGCTGAGTGCAAACCGCACTTTTATAGACCAGACAAGGCTCACCTGATAAAAGCCACTCGCCCCTTCGAGCGCCTGAGCGTTGATTTTAAAGGGCCTCTCCCCTCCTCCGACCGCAATGTGTACTTCCTCAATATTATTGATGAGTACTCCCGTTTCCCGTTTGCCATCCCCTACCCGGACATGACCAGTGCCACGGTCATTAAATGTCTGAACGACCTCTTCACCCTGTTCGGTTTCCCCAGCTATATCCATAGCGACCGGGGCTCATCGTTTAGGAGCGATGAACTCCTTCAGTACCTGCTAGCTAGGGGTATTGCCACAAGCAGGACCACCAGTTGCAACCCCCGGGGGAACGGACAGGTGGAAAGAGAGAATGCGACAGTTTGGAAGGCCGCCCTGCTAGCCTTAAAGTCTAGGGGCCTTCCGACCTCCCGCTGGCAGGATATGCTCCCCGATGCGCTCCACTCTATTCGGTCACTGCTCTGCACTGCCACTAACGCCACCCCTCATGAGAAAATGTTTGTCTTCCCAAGGAAGTCCACATCGGGGACATCGCTACCGCCATGGCTGACATCCCCAGGGCCGGTCCTACTGAGAAGACACGTGAGGACCCATAAAACGGACTCCCTGGTCGAGAGGGTTGACCTCCTCCACGCCAACCCCCAGTATGCTTACATTGCGTACCCAGACGGGCGGGAGGACACAGTCTCCATAAGAGACCTCGCACCCTCGGGGGCCGCAGTAACCCACTACCCACTACCACCCCCCCCACGATCCGATATCCAGCCACAGCAGACGGCAGGCCTGGGCCCCGCGACCCGCTCGACATCTACGAGGACTACACACCAGTGCCCCAGCCTACGCGGGACTCAACGCCGGAAGCTTCACTACCCCTGCCGTCGCCACGTCGATCACAGCGGCAGACAAGACCTCCGGAGAGACTCCAATACACTAACTTTTAATACACTTCACCCCACCGGACTCAATTTTAAACAAGGGGTGAATGTGGTAAACCACTGTTTGTATTCCACTGTGTACATGCCTGTACATGCCTCGGCTGGCTCCGCCCACGAATCCAGGTATAAAGGTGACTGCTCCACAGCCCCTTTGTATTCTGGACCGGTCGACCACTCGAGGCACACCTTCATTCTCTTGTTAATAAAAGCCTGTTAATTACTCGCTTAATCTCAGTCTTTTGAGTTATTGATAGCGCATCAATCTGTTCTAGTGGACGATGATCACTCTCTATTGTAAACTGCCTTCCATACAGGTATGTATGGAATTTCTCGCATCCATACACTACTGCTAATAGTTCTCTTTCTATGTTGGCGTATCTCGTCTCGGCTGACGTCAAGGCCTTTGATGCGAAAGCTATTGGCTTTCCTTCCTGCACAAGAGCTGCCCCTAGTCCTCTGGTAGAAGCGTCTACTTGTAGAGTGACTGGTTTTCTTGTGTCATAATATGACAGACTTGTTTCTTTGCACAACAATTCTTTAAGTTGTTTGAAATTCCTTTCATGTGATTCAGACCACTGGTTATTCGGCGTCTTCTTTCATTAGCTCTCTGAGATTTGTTGTATGGTCCGACATGTGTGGGATGAAAGAACTCATGTATTGGACCAAGCCGAGGTAACTCCTGAGCTCTTTCTTATCTTTGGGTGGTTTCATTTCAGCAATCGCCGCAATCTTCTCAGGACTTGGCTTGGCTCCCTCTGGTGTGTAAATCATACCGAAGAATTGGCATTCCTTGACTTTAACTATGCACTTATCAGCATTTAACTTGATGCCAGCCTTCCTGGTACACTCCATGGTCTCATGTAGGTGCATATCATGGTCTCTTTCATCTGCTCCATAGATCTGAATATCATCAGCTATTCCTATAGTTCCTCCACAGCCTCTGTATGTCTCATCTATTTTCTGTTGAAAGATATCTTGACTGACCTTTAATCCGAATGGTAGCCGCAAGAATTTGTAACGCCCAAATGGTGTGTTGAATGTTGTCAGTGTTGTTGCTTCCTCATCCAACTTCATGTTCCAATATCCATTTCTGGCATCTAGTTTTGAGAAAACCTTGGCTCCTGCCAGTGATGGCGTAATCTCCTCTAGCGTTGGGGTGGGATAGTGGTCCCTCTTTATCGCCTGGTTTAGATCTTTGGGGTCCAAACATATTCTGAGACGCCCGCTTAGCTTTTCTCGTACCACAATTGAGTTTACCCAGTCTGTGGGTTCAGTGACCTTCACGATCACTCCCTTTTCTTCCATCTCCTTTAGCTCTCGTTCAAGCTTTGTCTTCAGCTCGATGGGTACTATTCGTGGAGCATGGATAACGGGCTTTACCTCTGGATCGATGGTGATGTGGTGTTGGAAATCTCTGAAACATCCCACTGTATCATCGAAACATTCCGGATACATGTCTATCAAGTCTTTTTTACTCTTGATTTGTGGGCAATTCTCCAGCGGGGTGTTGCTGTCTATCCTCAGTGACGTTTCCGTCAGCTCGTGATTCACGGAGATCAATCTCAACTTCTCGCAGCTGTTTAATCCCAGGATCGCTGGCCCCTTAGTGTCAGTGACATAGAACATGCAGTTGATGTTCTTTCTTTTATGTGTCCCTTTGACAAAGGTTATTCCGAGTTGTTTAATCGCACTCCCCCCGTATGCTGTCAGCGTGACATTACTTGCCTTTAAACAACCCTTTTTCGGGTAGCCATCTTCTCTCAAGTTTTCGGGAAAGATCTGCTGGTACAGTCTCAATGGGAGAATGTTGCTCTGAGCCCCTGTGTCCAGCTTCAACTTTAAGTTGATGGTTGTGGGCTGATCTTTGACCCTCTTTTCGATTTGGATGATGGTGTGCAATTCTCTCTTTGGAGTATTTTCCGCTCTGGACATCTCGTGAAGCTGTACCTTTATGGTTTCGATGTTTAGTGTATTGTCATGACCATAATCATCATCATCCTGTTCATCCATGGCATGGATATTGTGTTTCTTTCTCTGGTTCTGCTGTCCGCCTTTGTTTTTGATGTATGTTCCTTCTTTCTTCGTTCTACACCTCTTTTCCCAGTGGTTTAGTTTGCCACATGCATTGCAGCTTGTTCCATATGCTGGACATTTCCTCCTGTCTGTATAATCATGCGGTCTTCCACAGTTTCTGCACGTTTCTCCCATTGTCATGTGCATGTCTTTGTGTGTTGTACTTTTCTCTCACTGTATCCACTCTGTTGTCCGTCTCAGAAGCCGTCCGCATGTCAGCCGTTTGAGAAATCAGCGTTCTCATTTGCTGCTTCATGGCTTCATGAGCTCTCGCAGTATCTACAGCCTCTGTTATTTCGAGCTTTTCTTTCCCTATCAGGGCTTTTTGTACCTCTGCATGCGCTGACCCCCATATCAGCTAGTCCACAAGCCTTTCCTCCATTTCCTTAAATGCACACTTGCTGGCTTCATTTCTCAGCCTTGTCAGGAAATTGTCAGCTGTTTCACCGGATTCCTGTCTTAGACTCTGAAATTTGTATCTGTGTATACGGTGATTTGATTTAGGCTCTAGATGGTTGCTGAATTTCTCAAAGATTGTTGCAGGGTTTTCCTTTTCCTCTTCAGTCAAACTCCAGCTATTATACAAATCTAGACCTTTTTCTCCTGTCCACAACAGAATGTAGCTAACCTTTGCTTCATTGGCAGTACCCTTCAGGAAGCTTTTGAATGTAAGGTCACATTTCTGTTTGAACTTACGGAATGCCTCTACTATATCGTCGGCTTCCCAGTTCATGAGGGGTTGCATTTACGCAGTCAGTGCAGCAGCAGCCGCCATCTTAGTTGCCCGTACGATTCACACTCAATCACCACAGACACCGGCACTCATGATCAGCTCATATATTCACTTTTCGTCTTATTCGTCGTTCGTATGGCACAAGTTGTACTCACTTATACCGCTGCCACCATGTTGTGTCTCCTTGTGTTCTTATTACTATGTAATACAGACACTTTTAACTCATTTAGTTTACGACTTTCACTCAGTTGTATTCTTGCTTTTATGATGTTGCTGCCGCATGGTGCGGAGTGATACAAGATGTCCGACCTTGCACTGCCTTTCACAGTGTGCCACATATAGCAATATAAATACACTAACCAAAGTAGTTCCATTTAACGATGTAACAGCATGTTTGAAAACATCACATTGTGTTAAAATAGGGTTTATTTTTAATGTGAGACTTCTTTTAATCAAAAAAGTACATCTTAGGTAGAGTTTTATCCATGTTTCCTTTAGTTTAATATTTTTGGTTCAGTATATTTTCAAGAGAGAAATCAGGATGTTTTTCATCTCTGTCTCCCTCCAGCAGCGCAGCAATGACACCAGGCTTCACTCAGCCCAGATAACAACAGAAAATGCTGGAAAAACTCAGCAGGCCAAGCAACATCCGTGGAGAGAAAATAGAGTCAACGTTTCGAGTCAAACCCTTTGTCAAGACTATTTCACTCATCCGAGGCTCGCTTTCCTTCTGTTGCCAGGTTGAGCAGAGCTAGAACAGAACTCGAGAATCAGTCCTCAGTCCTGGCCACAGAGCACCGCTTCCTGGCTGCACTCTCCGCTTTAAGAGGGCATTTCCGGACATTTCACAAAGGTAAATCAATTAGCAGAACTCAGCTTTGTGTTTTAAAATAGAGGCCTATTTCTTCGGCCCCTTGCTTATTCCCATGCGGAGATACAAGTGGAAGTTTTCAATGAATTCCCATCAGCAACAAGTAACCATCAGGAGCCCCGTACCCCAGAAAATCAAAGGGGCGGTTTGTAGTTTTCTGTCCATTCGGTTTTGTTCAAGAACCAAAAGATATTCTTAAAATAAGACTTTTCCAATTTAGTTCCTTCATGCCCAGTAAATGATTATAAGACATTCTGATCGCCAAGACTTAAAACTCAGTATTATTGGCATCCGTATTATCAAGGTAATTAGGGAAATTGCTACAGTTTCATTGTATTTATTGGAATATTTATCACGTCTTTGACCTGCCGGAACTTGCTGGTTTCTCCTGAGTTTGGACCAAATGGCGATTCTTTGCTGCAGCTTTTGAAAGAGGAAGTGATGTCATTGCTTTGGTCGCACTGATTTCTTTGCTTTCATTTCCATTTCACCAACAAATTCCTTCCCCACAATCTGTTCCATCGCAGGTTACAATCCAGGTTACTGTGCTTGTGGAGCTTTGTACAGGAACCTAGGAACAGGAGGAGGCCATTCAGCCCCTCGAGCTTGTTCCGCCATTCAGTGAGATCATGGCTGATCTGCGACCCAACTCCATGTACCCGCCTTGGCTCCGTATTCTTTTATACCCTTCAACAACAACTTGTATTTATACAGTGCCTTTAATGCAGAAAAACATGCCGAGATACTTCACAGGAGCAATAACAAACAAAGTTTGACCCCGAACCACATAAGGAGCTAATAGGACAGGTGACTAAAAGCTTGGTGAAAGAGGTGGGCTTTAAGGAGCAACTTAAAGGAGGAGAGAGAGGCGGAGAGGTTTAGGGAGGGAATTCAAGAGCTCGGGGCCCAGGCGGCTGAAGGCACGGCCGCCAATGGTGGAGCGATTAAAATCAGGGGATGCGCAAGAGGCCAGAATTGGAGGAGCGCACAGATCTCGGAGGGTTTTGGGGCTGGAGGAGGTTATAGAGATAGGGAGGGGGCGCAGGATTTGAACACCAGGATGAGAATTTTTAAATTGAGGCGTTGCCAGACTGGGAGCCAATGTAGGTCAGTGAGCACAGGTCTAGCAAAAATCTATCAATCTCAGAGTTTGTACTTGGGCACTGATTAACAGAAATCTGATGATGCCACAGACACATCAAACCCCTCGCTTTAGATCATCTCCCTGCTCCCTCCTCTCCCAAATAAGGAAGGCTCAGAATCCCGAGTCTCTGATGAGCACAAGATCGATTAGACTTTGATGATCACAGAAGCAGGCAGTGTCCTGAATGAGAGCCTGAGATATAATCGATTAGTTAAAGTGAGTTTCAGACTGTTAACATTTAAAATGTTCCTTTCCAAATGATGCAAAAATAAAAAGCAGATTTCTGATAAGGTAAAGTTCAGGCGATTGTCAAATACACAGCGTCTGCTGAACGCATCAATTAACCATTTACTGAATACAATTCATCATTAAATCCAAATTGTAACTTAATTAAATCAAACAGTCTTCAAGATACTTCCAACGTACACTCATTAATTCACAAGTATGGTAAATCTACCTTAGCAATGAGTGACAGAATGTTTTACAGCAGGCTGGGATCCTGCACTCTCCGATTCGAGTCTGATTTATGCAATAAATTTACTGAAGTAACAGAATATAAAACCTGGACTAAATGGCATCTTTCCAAAATCCTTCTCTGAGCCGAGTCAACAAATTTCAGGCTATTCAACCATGAAAGTCTCCGCAGCTGATCCCAATCTTGCTGTCACCTGACTCCCACCTCGGTGCACAGGTCAGTGGGTGTTCATCAGGAACCCCTCCCTGACCTTGAACCCCTCCTTGACCCCCTGGCTGACCTTGAAACCCTCCCTGAACCCCTCCCTGACCCCCTGGCTGACCTTGAACCCCTCCCTGACCCCCTGGCTGACCTTGAAACCCTCCCTGAACCCCTGGCTGACCTTGAACCCCTCCCTGACCCCCTGGCTGACCTTGAACCCCTCCCTGACCCCCCTGGCTGACTTTGAACCCCTCCCTGACCCCCTGGCTGACCTTGAACCCCTCCCTGACCCCCTGGCTGACCTTGAATACCTCCCTGACCCCTGGACACCGAGACTGATTTACATTCCTCCGCTGCTCCAGCTTCGATCCACTATCGCCACAAATTGAACCTGGATCCTTCTCAGTCTGATGTGGCTCAGTCCCACAGCCCACAATGTACTTCCCCACTGAGCCAGCCAACCAATCTCAACACAGCTTTCACACAAAGATCAAAAATACCACCAACGTGTTGATTTCCAACAGAACATCCAAGAACTCCTGTTCAGATACAACAGACGTTAACTTGGGGCCAATTTAAAGTCAGTCGCTCACCAGCGACATCAATAATAATAATAATAATAATCAACTTTATTGTCATTGTTAGTGCACAAGTGCAGTACAACGAAATGTAGGCTTGCGGCTCCCGAGAGTGTACATTTAGATTAAGACATTTAAACATTCAACATTCATTTGGCTTGTAATACATTAACATAAACATAAACATAATAAAGTGCATTGGCAGATGTGCAGGCTTTAGAGTTTATTTGTGGAGTTCAGTAGGATGACAGCCCTGGGAAAGAAGCTGTTCCTAAATCTGGTCGTTCGGGTGCGAATGTATCTGTAGCGTCTCCCAGATGGCAGGAGGGCGAACACAGAGAAGCTCAGAGTCATGGCACTAGATTAGGCAAAATAACAACAGAAAATGCTGGAAATACTCAGCAGGCCAGGCAACATCCATGGAGAGAGAAACAGAGTCAACATTTCAGGTCGAAACCCTTCTTCAGAACTAGATTAGGCAATGTTATCTTGGTGTGCTGATGTTTTTCTCTCTCCTCTGCTAATTCATTTACTGATACAGCACAGAAGGAGGCCATTCGGCCCACTGTGCCTGTGCCGGCTCTTTCAAAGAGCTCTCCAATTAGTCCCACTCCCCTGCTCTTTCCCCAGAGCCCTGCACATTTTCCCCTTCAAGTATTTATCCTATTCCCTTTTTGAAAGTTAGAATCATAGAATAGTTACAGCACAGAAGGAGGCCATTCGGCCTGTCGAGCCCATGCCAGCTCTCTGCAAGAGCTCCTCAGCTAGTCCCACTCCCCTGCCCTTTCCCCATAGCCCTGAACATTTTATTCCTTCAGATACTTATCCAATTCCCTTTTGAAAGCCACGATTGAATCTGCCTCCACCCCCCTTTCAGGCAGTGCATTTCAGATCCTAACCACTCGCTGCGTAAAAAATTTCCTCATGTCACCTTTGGTTCTTCTGCCAATCACCTTAAATCTGTGTCCTCTGGTTCTCGACCCTTCTGCCAATGTGAACAGTTTCTCTCTATCTACTCTGTCCAGACCCCTCATGATTTTGAACACCTGTATCCAATCTCCTCTCAATCTTCTCTGCTCTAAGGAGAACAACCCCAGCTTCTCCAGTCTATACAAGTAACTGAAGTCCCTCATTCCTGGAACCATTCTTGTAAAACTTTTCTGCACCCTCTCTAAGGCCTTCACATCCTTCCTAAAGTGCGGTTCCCAGAATTGGACACAATATTCCAGTTAAGGCCGAACCAGTGTTTTATAAAGGTTCTTCATAACTTCCTTGCTTTTGTACTCTATGTCTGTATTTATGAAGCCCAGGATCCCGTAAGCATTTTTAACCACTTTCTCAACCTGCCCTGCCACCTTCAATGATTTGTGCACATATACCCCCAGGTCTCTCTCTTTGTGCACCCCTTTAGGATTGTACCCTTTAGTTTATATTTCCTCTCTTCATTCTTTCTACCAAAATGTATCACTTTGCACTTTTCTGTGTTAAATTTCATCTGCCATGTGTCTGCCCATTTCACCAGCCTGTCTATGTCTTCTTGAAGTCTATCACTGTCCTCCTCACTGTTCACTATACTTCCAAGTTTTGTGTCACCTGCAGATTTTGAAATTGTGCCCTGTACACCCAAGTCCAAGTCATTAATATATATCAAGAAAAGCAGTGGTCCTAGTACTGACCCCTGGGGAACACCACTGTGTACCTTCCTCCAGTCTGAAAAACAACGTTCACCACTACTCTCTGTTTCCTGTCACTTAGCCAATTCCATATCCATGCTGCCACTGTCCCTTTTATTCCACTGGCTTCAACTTTACTGGCAAGCCTATTATGTGGCACTTTATCAAATGCCTTTTGGAAATCCATGTACACCACATCAACCGCATTGCCCTCATCAACCCTTTCTGTTACTTTTGAATTTGCTTCCACCACCCTTTCAGACAGTGCAGTCCAAACCATCATAATTTCTGATCATTATTTTACCATTTTATTCGAGACCACCCGTCGATTGGTAGGGACCCTCGAGTTAGCTTCAGTTAGGGAGGGTGGAATCAGCCAGAGCTCCTCCTGCTCCCGATCGCAACCCTACATCAGGGGAGAGCTGGATCGGGCTCAACTGTGATAATCCCCATGGCCAAACAGCCCACCCAAGGTGCACACACAAATGACGGCCACTTGGCTGAGGTAACAGGAGGCGCCCATGGTCTGTGGATCAGTCTCCAGGTCAGAACTTCAGGATAAAAGGAGGGAACAGAAACTGCATTAGGAGCAGGACTGGTACCTGAGACTCCCAGTCTCCATGGCAGCCCCGGCCTCCCATGTTGTAGAAGAAACGATAAGTATAAGCTTGTCTGATGTTCACAGGGCGAATTTCATTTTCTTTAAACAACTTTAACTAAACAATTTTTTTGAAGTGCAGACACGTCTGCTGATGTTGCCTCACATCCGCGGGTTAATCTGACGAGATGCCAATTACACTGCCTGGACCAGGAATCACCCTTAAACTCGATGCGTCGCCCCGCGGGCGGCTTATGTACGTGTCATGTACAGAATGTCAACAAGGGAGAGAAATAAAGCAATAACCGGGCAAGTGAATCGACAGGGGATTAATAGTGGCCCCGAGAATAGCTAAACACGGCAATGGGAAGAAATGAGTGACAAGTCTTATATGCAAAATGTTGTTATTTCCTTGTTACCTCCATTTAATTATATATCAGGTATAGTGTCGTGAAATGTTTCTGACACTTGTAATTATGACCATTTTTGATTTTTTAAGCGTTATTTACCAGCCTTACACTCGGGAAACGTTCCCTGACTGTCAATCACATCAATAAATCACCCGGCAACAGAGATAATGTTTAAATACTTCCTGCAGCTTCTAACAGGACAAGTAAGTGGTTGTTAACGCCGATATTTGGCTTAATCTTCGCTTCCACCCCCGAGTTTCGATAGACTAAAGACACCACGGTTCAGAATCTCACTTAGGAAAGAGCACAAACTTCCAGACATCAGGGCTCCCAGACCCTCTCGACATTCTCACAGCTTCCAAACAACAGCTACCTGCATTTATATAGCACCATTATCATAGTAAAACATCCCAAGATGCTTCACAGGAGCGTAAATCAGACAAAAAATTGACACCGAGCCAAAGAAGGAGAAAGTAGCTTGGGTAACTCAAAGCTTAGTTAAAGAGGCTCCGAGAGGCAGAGGGAACAGAGAGGCGGAGAGATGGAGAGGTTTAGGGAGGGAATTCCAGAGCAGGGGGCTGAAGGCACAGCCACCAATGTGGGGGTGAAGGGAGTGGGAAATGCACAAGATGGCAAAGTTGGAGGAATGCACAGTTCAGGGGCAGAGGGGTGAGGAGGGGAGGGGAGAGGAAGAGGGCAGGAGAGGAAGGGAGCTGGGTGACGGACAGAGGAGGGGAGGGGAGAGGATGGAGGGGAGGGGTGAAGAGGGAGGGGGAGAGGATGGAGGGGAGGGGGAGAGGATGGAGGGGAGGGGAGAGGATGGAGGGGAGGGGGAAGATGGAGGGGAGGGGGGAAGATGGAGGGGAGGGGGGAGGAGGGGAGGGAGAGCAGATGGAGGGGAGGGGAGGAGGGGAGAGGATGGAGGGGAGGGGTGAAGAGGGAGGGGGAGAGAAGGGGAAGGAAGGGAGGGGAGGGGAGGGAGAGTGGATGGAGAGGAGGGGAGGGGTGAAGAGGGAGCGGGAGAGGGAGAGCGGATGAAGGGGAGGGGAGGTGTGAAGAGGGAGTGGGAGGAGGACAATGAATTGGATTAGACTGACGTCAAACCTCTTTCACTGACACTTGCCCGCAGGTTCCATTTGATGCCCACATGGTTATCACACATTTCGTGCTAATTCCCCATTATGGACCCAAAAAAGGATTCCAGTGGATACTAAGCACCTGGTGTCCGATATCTAGCAGGAGTGCGCCGTGACTGAGCACCGATTGTAAATGGGCACCGGAGAGTTGGTCCCGCTCAGTGGGTTGGTCAGTAGACTCTGGAATGTGGTGCCATTCGCACCTTCACAAGTTGCTTCACCACAGCAATCAGTTTAGAATTGGATATTATACATTTTGTGTGTTGTGTGAGCCTTAAGTTTGATCTACTTTATTATACTTTTCCTATTTTGAGGGCCCTGTATTGTGCATCCATAGCTTGTTGGCAGCTGTGGTTTAAGTTGTCACAACCGCAATCCCATTGGCCATTTCTCTCACTTTGGAGGATGGGGAGTTTGGGAAGGATGAGAGGGAGGTGCATTTAATCCTGAGCACAAGTTTCCACACCCACCCATACCCAATCCATCTGCGCCTACAGATCAACACCTCACTACCTAGACATGGCTGCTGAGCTCTGCTTCATCACTTGGATAGTACGGTGGTTCTGTTACTGGACTAATAATCCAGAGAATGCCAGTTCAAATCCCACCAGAGTTGGAAGCGATGGCTCTTGTTAATCATCACAAGCTGGAGACTTGTCAATTGCTGTGATTCTGATTCCCACATTCCCTCATTTCAGTGACATACGAACATAAGAAATAGGAGCAGGAGTCGGCCACATGGCCCCTCGAGCCTGCTCCGCCATTCAATAAGACCATGGGCTCATCTTCGACCTCGACTCCACCTTCCCGCCCGATCTCCATGTCCCTCGATTCCCTTAGTATCCAAAAGTCTATCGACCTCTGTCTTGAATATACTCAATGGCTGAGCAGCCACAGCCCTCTGGGGCAGGGAATTCCAAAGACTCACAACCCTGACTCTGGCAGGTTTCACTGCTTGCCCAATTACTTCTCCTCCTGCCCATCGTGATAGGCCCTGAACTAATCTCCTCCCATCTCATCATAGTCCCATCTGATCACAACCAACCTACTCACTACAGAATCCAGAGCAGAATAGGAACATAGGAATGGCTAGACAATAATAGACCGAGGGTCCATCTAGTTTGCCTTCTACCATCCTGGTAGTGGCACGATACAATGATAATGGAGTTGTTGACCAATCACAGTAATTAATCTCCATCGTGAGGTGAGGAAAACCCCCAGTGGTGGAGAGCTTTGGGAACCAGAGGTCCAGAGTCACCTGTTCCTCCCGAGCTCACTGCACTCACCCCACGTCATGTCTCAAATTACTCAGACTGGATCCCAAAATATTACTTTCAGAAAGAAATCTCTCCAATTTGCATTTGAATGAATCAACACTAACTGTTTCCACCGTCTCCCTAGGGAGCCTGTTCCATAGATTGACCACTCACTGAAATATTGTTTAGTTTTGAATTTATCCCCTTCAAGCACAGGCTGAGTCCTCTGTTGACTATTCTGGACAAGGTGAGACAGATGGTCATGGTCGACATTATCCAATCCCTTTGGAATATTGGTATGTACATAACTACAAAAAAAATGTGTTTCCAAGAGATCAGAATACATTTTCTCTCGGTAATTTCCCAATTCAGTTGTGTGCTGCTCACAGACTTTGATGGGATTTCTTGTCTGATACAAGGACGGATACAGTCAATAGACAGAGGATCGTGGTTTGACTTCAGCTGGGGGGGCTAACACTAAATAGCAAAGTGAACAAAGATTAAAATATTTTATCGAAACTGTAAGAAAGGAAAAGAGAAATGAAAACTGAAGCAATGGTAAAATTGGAGTGATTGAAAGCTCACTTATCAAACCCAGTGATCTTAATGGTTTCACAGCCCGACTCCAGAGGCACGAAGCAGTTTGTCTACAGCTAGAGAAACAAGGAAACATTATTCCACCAGGTAGCAGATAGAAGAACTAATAATTCACTCATATCTGGGACGGTATAGCTGGTGTGGGACTCGGTCGTGACTCCAGCGCGCGTATTGTGGATTGCTGGTAAACATTAATCGTTCGCTCGTGTGAGTCTCTCTCCTTACAGCACTGCTTCTGTGCGGCGTGTCTGTGTCTCACTGACAGTCCCTGTACGGGTGGGTAATGTCTCAATCGTGAAACATGAAGCATCACGACTCTGTGGGACAGACTGCATGGACCAGCCAGTCCTCTCCTGTCTGGCAGTATTCGTGGATAAAGATGCGAGTTCACTTGGATCTGGTATTGTATGTGGTTAATGCGGGTCCTGGGGTCAGAGCCTCAACCGCATGGGGACACCAGGACAAGACACGTCTTACAAAGCACACAAACCCCATTCGGTCCAACCAGTCCATGCCGGTGTTTATGCTCCACTCGAGCCTCCTCCCATCTTTCCTCATCTAACTCTATCAGCATAACCCTCTATTCCCTTCTCCCTCATATGCTTGTCTAGCCTCCCCTTAAATGCATCTATACTATTCGCTCCAACCACTCCCTGTGGTAGCGAGTTCCACATTCTCACCACTCTCTGGGTAAAGAAGTTTCTTCTGAATTCCCTATTGGATTTCTTGGTGACTATCTTATATTGATGGCCAAAGCAAAATACTGCGGATGCTGGAAATCTGAAATAAAAACAGAAAATGCTGGAGATACTCAGCAAGTCAGGCAGCATCTGAAGAGAGAGAAACAGAGTTAACGTTTCAGGTCGATGACCCTTCGTCAGAACCGGAAAAAACTGGAGATGGAACAGGTTTTTAAGCAGGTGTAGAGGCGGGGAAAGGGGGGAGGGGAGGAAAGAACAAAAGGGAAGGTCTGTGATAGGGTGGAAGGCAGGGGAGATTAAATGACAAAAGGGATGATGGTGCAAGGCAAAAGGAGATGGTAAGGGGACAAGTTAAGAAACAAAATATGACTCGAGATGAAGTGTAAATGGCACTGGCAGAATCATCAACAGCTGCCATGTGAGAGAGAAAAATGGAAAAAAAGATTGGGGCCGAGGTTATCTGAAATTGTTGAACTCGATGTTGAGTCCAGAAGGCTGTAAAGTGCCTACTCGAAAGATGAGGTGCTGTTCCTCGAGCTTCATTGGAACAGTGTAAGAGGCCGAGAATGGAGAGATCAGAGTGGGAGTGGAGCGGAGAATTAAAGTGACAAGCGACTGGAAGCTCGGGGTCACCCTGACGAACTGAATGGAGGTGTTCCGCAAAACGGTCACCCAATCTGCGTTTGGTCTCCCCAATGTAGAGGAGACCACATCGTGAGCAGCGAATACAGTATACTAAATGACAAGAAGTACAAGTAAATCGCTGTTTCACCTGGAAGAAGTGTTTGGGGCCCTGGACAGTGGGAAGGGAGGAGATAAAAGGGCAGGTGTTGCATCTCCTGCACTTGCACGGGAAGGTGCCGGATGAAGGGGAAGGGGTGTTTGGGGCCCTGGACAGTGGGAAGGGAGGAGGTAAAAGGGCATGTGTTGCATCTCCTGCGCTTGCATGGGAAGGTGCCGGGTGAAGGGGAAGGGGTGTTGGGGGTGATGGAGGAGTAGACTAGGGTGTCACGGAGAGAGCAGTCCCTTCAGAATGCTGAAAGGGGAGGTGAGGGGAAGATGCGTTTGGTGGTGGGATCACGCTGGAGGTGGCAGAAATGGCGGAGGATGATCCATTGAATGTGGAGGCTGGTGGGGTGAAAGGTGAGGACAAGGGCAACCCTATCATGGTTCCGGGAGGGAGGGGCAGGGGTGAGAGCAGAAGTGCGGGAGATAGAACGGAAACGGTCAAAAGCCGTGTCAACCAGCTAGCTATCCATTCTGCTACTTGTCCCCTGGCTCCGCATTATCTGACCGTGTTCATCAGTCTATTATGGGGTACCTTATCGAAGGCCTTTTGAAAATCTAGATAAATTACATCTACTGCATTACCCTCGTCTATTCTCTCTGTTACTTCTTCAAAAAATTCAATGAGGTTGGTCAAGCAAGACTTTTTTTTTGAAATCCATGCTGACTATTCATTACTATGTTTTTTGTTTCTAGATGTTCTTCACTTTTCTCCTTTAGTAGGGATTACATTATTTTTCCTACCACTGATGTTAAGCTGACTGGTCTATAATTCCCAGGACATGTTCTATCCCCCTTCTTAAATATAGTTATTATGTTAGCTATCTGCCAGTCCTCTGGCACTACACCTTTTTCTAACAAATTATTAAAAATGTGTAGTAATGCCTCTACTATCCCTTCCCTAGATTCTTTTAAAATGCGTGGATGCAATCCATCCGGACCAGGGGTTTTATCCTCTTTGAGTTTGATTAGTTTATTTAATATATCCCTTCTTTTTACTTTAAATGCACGTATCTCATTACTAATCTCATCATCCAATGTCATGTCCACCTGTTCTATCTCCCTGGTAAATACTGAAGCAAAATAATTGTTCAATATTTCTGCCATCTCTCTATCGTTACCTGTGTTATTATCCTGTCTATCCCTTAATGGCCCTATTCTCACCATCCCAACCTTCCTTTTTTTTTTACTGATGTGCCTGTAAAATATTTTACTATTTTGTTTTATGTTCCTTGATAATTTAATTTCATAGTTCCTCCTTGCCTTCCTAATTGGTTTTTGATTTCTCTCCTAATCTCTTCCTATTCTCCCTTATCATGCACTCCCCTATTGTCTATGTACTTAATGTATGCCTCTTTCCTTACCTTTAATTGTTCCCTTATGGCTTTATTCATCCATGGAGTCTCATTAGTGTTTAGTTTGTTCTTTCCTTTTAGAGGAATATATTTTTCCTGCACTCTGTTCAACACCATTTTAAATGATTCCCATTGCTGTTCTACATCGTTGTTTACCAGTACTGTTGCCCAATTTATTTTCCCAAATTCTATTCTGAGCCTCTCAAAATCAGCTTTTCTCCAATCTATTAACCTGGTTTTCTTCATACTTCTTTCTTTCTCAATTATCATTTTAAAGTGTATTATATTATGGTCACTATTGCCTATATGTTCCCCTACTTTTACTTCTCTTATCTGATCTGGCTCATTCCCCACAACTAGATCCAATAGTGAATCCTCCCTTGTTGGGCTTTTTACATATTGGGTTAGAAAGGAGTCCTTTATACATTGTAGGAACTCCATTCCCTTATCCCCTTTACCTACCACTTCTGTCCAATTAATATCGGGGTAGTTCAAATCCCCCATGATTATTATTCTATGTTTTTTACTCATTTCTTTGATTTGTCTGCATATTTCTTCCTCCACCTCCCTTCCACTATTAGGTGGTCTGTAGACTACACCTATTAGTGTGATTGGTTGTTTATTATCTTTTATCTCTATCCATATGGATTCTATTTTTGTCTTGCTGATAGCTGTGTCACTTTTTTCTACTGCCATTATGTTATGCCTAATAAGTACAGCTACTTCAGATCCCCTTTTACCTTCTCTATCTTTTCTAAATATGTTATACCCTGCAATTAATTCCCAGGCCTGATTTTTCTGTAGCCATGTCTCAGTACAGAGAGATGATATTGGGTCAAAAGATCAGGATAATGAAACAGTTTGGGTGGAGATAAGGAATAATAAGGGGAAAAAAACACTAGTGGGCGTAGTCTATAGGCCTCCGAACAGTTGCAACTCTGTTGGACGGAGTATCAATCAGGAAATAGTTGAGGCTTGTAATAAGGGAACATCTATAATTATGGGGGATTTTAACTATCATATTAATTGGACAAATCAAATTGGGCAGGGCTGCCTTGAGGATGAGTTCATTGAGTGTATTAGGGATGGGTTTCTTGAGCAGTATGTAACTGAACCGACCAGGGGGCAAGCAACCTTAGATCTGGTCCTGTGTAACGAGACAGGATTAATTAAAAATGTCCTAGTAAAGGATCCCCTTGGAATGAGTGACCATAACATGGTTGAATTCCATATTCAATTAGAGGGTGAGAAGGTTGGATCTCAAACAAGCGTGCTAAGCTTGAATAAAGGAGACTATGAAGGTATGAGAGCGGAATTGAGTAGAGTGGATTGGGAAAATAGATTAATGGGTAAGATGATACATGATCAGTGGTGTACATTTAAGGAGTTATTTTACAACTTCCAAAAAATATATATTCCACTAAGAAAAGGGTGTAAAAGAAAAGACAGCCATCCGTGGCTAAGTAAAGAAATTAAGGATAGTATTCGACTAAAAACAAGGGCATATAAGGTAGCCAAATCTAGTGGGAGGATAGAGGATTGGGAAAACTTTAAAAGACAGCAAAAGATAACAAAAAGATTAATTAAGAAAGGGAAGATAGATTATGAAAGTAAATTAGCAAAAAATATAAAAACAGATAGTAAGAGTTTTTATAGTTATATAAAAAGAAAAAGGGTGGCTAAAGTAAATGTTGGTCCCTTAGAGGATGAGACCGGGAAATTAATGGTGGGAAATATTGAGATGGCAAAAACACTGAATGAATATTTTGTATCAGTCTTTACAGTAGAGGACACTAAGAATATCCCAACACTGGACAAATAGGGGGGGGGGAGGAGCTAAACACGATCAAAATCACTAAGGAAGTGGTACTCGGTGAAATAATGGGACTCAAGGCGGATAAATCACCTGGACCGGATGGCTTACATCCTAGGGTCTTGAGGGAAGTGGCGGTAGGGATTGTGGATGCATTGGTAATAATTTTCCAAAACTCCCTGGACTCGGCAATGGCCCCGGCAGACTGGAAAACTGCTAATGTAACACCCTTATTTAAAAAGGGCAGTAGACAGAAGGCTGGAAACTATAGACCGGTTAGCCTAACATCTGTGGTAGGTAAAATTTTGGAGTCCATTATTAAGGAGACAGTAACAGGACATTTGGATAATCATAATTTAATAGGACAAAGTCAGCATGGTTTTATGAAGGGGAAGTCATGTTTGACAAATTTGCTGGAGTTCTTTGAGGAAGTAACATACAGGGTGGATAAAGGGGAACCAGTGGACGTAGTGTATTTAGACTTCCAAAAGGCATTTGACAAGGTGCCACACAAAAGATTATTGCTCAAGATAAAAAATCACGGGATTGGGGGTAATATTCTGGCATGGATAGAGGATTGGCTATCTAACAGAAAGCAGAGAGTTGGAATAAATGGTTCATTCTCAGACTGGCAATCAGTAACTAGTGGTGTTCCGCAGGGGTCGGTGCTGGGTCCCCAACTCTTTACAATCTATATTCACGATTTGGAGGAGGGGACCGAGTGTAACATGTCAAAGTTTGCAGATGATACTAAGATGGGGGGGAAAGTAGCGAGTGAGGAGGAGATAAAAAACCTGCAAGGGGACATAGACAGGCTAAGTAAGTGGGCAGAGATTTGGCAGATGGAATACAATACTGGAAAGTGTGAGGTTATGCACTTTGGCAGGAAAAATCGTAGAGCAAGTTATTATCTTAATGGCAAGAAACTGGAAAGTACTAAAGTACAAAGGGATCTGGGGGTCCTGGTGCACGAAACTCAAAAGGTTAGTATGCAGGTGCAGCAAGTGATTAAGAAGGCCAATGGAATGTTGGCTTTCATTGCTAGGGGGATAGAATATAAAAATAGGGAGGTATTGCTTCAGTTGTACAAGGTATTGGTGAGACCGCACCTGGAATACTGCGTACAGTTTTGGTGTCCATACTTAAGACATACTTGCTCTCGAGTCAGTACAAAGAAGGTTCACTCGGTTAATCCCGGGGATGAGGGGATGGACATATGAGGAGAGGTTGAGTAGATTGGGACTCTACTCATTGGAATTCAGAAGAATGAGAGGCGATCTTATTGAAACATATAAGATTGTGAAGGGGTTGGATCGGGTGGATGCGGGGAGAATGTTCCCGATGATGGGTGAAACTAGAACTAGGGGGCATAGTCTTAGAATAAGGGGCTGCTCTTTCAAAACTGAGAGGAGGAGGAACTACTTCACTCAGAGGGTGGTCGGTCCATGGAATATGCTGCCCCAAAAAGCTGTAGAAGCTACATCATTACATAAATTTAAAACAGAAATAGACAGTTTCCTAGAAGTAAAGGGAATTAAGGGTTACTGGGAGCAGGCAGGAATTTGGACATGAGTCTAGGTTCGGATCGGTCATGGCCCTGTGGGTAGCGGAGCGGGCCCAGGGGCCGTGTAGCCTGATCCTGCTCCTATTTCGTGTGTCTAATTCTGTTAGATTCAGGAGATGGTTCTGTGATAGTAGATTGGCGGTTAGGATCAGATCAGCCATGATCTTATTGAATGGCGGAGCAGGCTCGAGGGGCCGATTGGCCTACTCCTGCTCCTATTTCTTATGTTCTTATGTTCTAGTAATCCCTACTATGTCTGGTTCCTCACAATGCATGATTGCCTCCAGCTCCCCTGTTTTGTTACGGACACAGTCTGCATTGCTGTACAGAGAATTTAACTCACTTTTAATAGGATTTCCTCTCACTTTATGTTTAACCATCTTTTTAGACTCCTGTTCTATAACTCTATTTATTCCCTTACCATCAATGCCCTCCCTTACTTTATTCTTTCCTGTGCTCTTTTCCTGTTTTGTTTATAATTAGGTTGGTTACATTTCTTGTAGATCCCTCCCCCCTTTTTTACTAGTTTAAAGCCTTTGCCACCTCTCTATTTACCCTTTCCGCTAGGACACGGGTCTCATCCCGGTTCAGGTCGACCCTGTCCCATCAGTACAGCTCCTTCCTGTCCCAGAACTGGTGCCAGTGTCCCAAGAAAAGGAACCCCTCTTTCCCACATCAGCCCTTTAGCCACGTGTTAATTCTCCTGATCTGTCTGCTTCTATGCCAATTTGCACGTGGCTCGGGCAATAATTTTTTTTAAAATTCATTGATGGGATGTGGGCGTCGCTGGCTAGGCCTGCATTTAGTGCCCATCCCTAATTGCCCTTGAGAAGATGGTGGTGAGCCGCCGCCTTCAACCGCTGCAGTCCATATGGTGTAGGTACACCCACAATGCTGTTAGGAAGGGAGTTCCAGGATTTTGGCCCAGCGACAGTGAAGGAACGGCGATACAGGTCCAAGTCAGGATGGTGTGTGGCTTGGAGGGCAACTTGTAGGTGGTGATGTTCCCATGCGTCTGCTGCCCTTGTCCTTCTAAGTGGTAGAGGTCGCGGGTTTGGCAGGTGCTGTTGAAGGAGCTTTGGCGAGTTGCTGCAGTGGATCTTGTAGATGGTACACACTGCAGCCACAGTGCGCCGGTGGTGGAGGGAGTGAATGTTGAAGGTGGTGGATGGAGTGCCAATCAAGCGGGCTGCTTTGTCCTGGATGGTGTCGAACTTCTTGAGTGTTGTTGGAGCTGCACTCATCTAGGCAAGTGGAGAGTATTCCATCACACTCCTGACTTGTGCCTTGTAGATGGTGGAAAGGCTTTGGGGAGTCAGGAGGAGAGACACTCGCCGCAGAATTCCCAGCCTCTGGCCTGCTCTTGTAGCCACAGTATTTATATGGCTGGTCCAGTTCAGTTTCTGATCAATGGTAACCCCCAGGATGTTGATAGTGGGGAATTCAGTGATGGTAATGCCATTGAATGTCAAGGGGAGGTGGTTAGAGTCTTGCTTGTTGGAGATGGTCATTGCCTGGCACTTGTGTGGTGTGAATGTTACTTGCCACTTGTCAGCCCAAGTCTGAATGTTGTCCAGGTCTTGCTGCATATGGACACGGACTGCATCAGTATCTGACGAGTCTCGAATGGTGCTGAACAGTGTGCAATCGTCAGCGAACATCCCCACTTCTGACCTTATGATGGCGGGAAGGTCATTGATGAAACAGCTGAAGATGGTTGGGCCTAGGACACTGCCCTGAGGAACTCCTGCAGTGATGTCATGTGATTGAGATGAATGACCTCCAACAACCACAGCCAACTTCCTTTGTGCTAGGTATGATTCCAACCAATGGAGAGTTTTCCCCTTGATTCCCATTGACTTCAGTTTTGCTGGGGCTCCTTGATGCCACACTCGATCAAATGCTGCCTTGATGTCAACGGCAGTCACTCTCACCTCACCTCTTGAGTTCAGCTCTTTTGTCCATCTATCAGGGTTTTGTGGTTTGATCAGCTCCTAATCCAGAGATTATTACCCTCGAGGTCCTGCTTTTTAATTTAGAGCCTAACTCCTGAAACTCTTTCAGCAGGACCTCCTCCCTGTTCCTACCTATGTCGTTTGTTCCAACATGGACCACGGCAACTGGATTTACCCCCTCCCTTTCCAAGTTCCTCTCCAGCCGCCGTCTTCTTCAACCCACTCAGCTGTGTCCAGGACCATTTCCCAGATACATGCAGTGCGGCCTAGGTGATAATCGGTACTGTCTGACTCCTGTACTACTCAGTATCAGCTCTTGTACAGTCTGACAATCGCTGTCTGGTACTGTATGATTTCAGCGACAGGCCCTGTGTATGCAAAGTAACCAACTTCCTGTCAGAAACAATTACATAAAAGCCTGAGCATTATTCTGTTTTAAGCTATCAGGGTTTTGTGGTTTGATCAGCTCCTAACTCAGATGCCCAGTGGAAATATATCAGCCCATTTAGCCTCGAGCAGACAGTGAAGCCTCACAGCAACATTCCGAGAGTTTTTCCAATTTAGGCTGTGCTTGTGATGTCATTTGTGAACAGTTATCCAAGCACATCCCAGAGTTGCTCGTTATTGCACTGGCAGATAGGCCAAGTACCTCAATGCCTGACCTTTAATCCCCAGAGACAACATCAACTCATTTCAACATTACATCCAATACTTAAACATTCCACCTCCATCTGAGGCCACAACCTATAGCTGAACGCTCACTGCAAACAGCAAAACTCTTCAAACGTTCCTTACAGCCTGAAGCACAACTCCTCACCAACTTAGGATGTATTAGGCAATTATAGAGAAGGGGTGGGGAATTGGGATTAAAAAGATAGAACTGCTATAACTAACAAAGGGCCGAATGGCCTACTGCAGTTCCACTGTGGCATCAAAAGTCAAATCTTAATGATGTCAATTCTTGTTTTCCAACGTCAGCTGACCAAATTCTGGTTCCATATAAGGCAGGCTCTTCATTCACCAAGGAGTTGGTGATCATGACCAGGTAGGGGAGGTTTTAAATGTATTACAGATAATACTTCAGGGCATTTGTAGCACTTTGATCAGCTGCTCAGCACAGCTCCCTCTACACTGCCCCAACAATGACCCTGGGCCAGAAAATATACCAAATAGTCATCTCCATTTCCACTTGACACACAAGCGTCTCTGAGCGACGGTGTTAATTCACTGCCACATCCACTGGGAATGGAGTTGAGGTTGTCCAAATTCTGGCCTATGCAGCTGTCAGAGAAAGAGGGAGACAGAGAGGGAAAGAGGGAGAGAAACAGAGGAAAGGAGAGAAACAGAATAAAGAGAGGCAGAGTGAAAGAGAGAGACAGGGTGGCAGAGAGAGGGAGAGAGACAGAGAGAGAAAGAGGGGAGAGAGACAGAGAGGGAAGGAGAGAGACAGAAGAAAGAGAGAGGGGAAAGAGACAGCGAGGGTGAGTGAAAGAGTGACAGAGAGGGAGGGTGAAAGAGAGAGACAGAGAGGGAGGGTGAAAGAGAGAGACAGAGAGGGGGTAGCAGAGAAAGAAACAGAGGGAAGGTGAGTGATGAGAGAGAGAGAAACAAAGACGACTTCCATTCCATCAGGTTAGGCTGGACTCATACGGAGGTCTGATGGCAGTAACCAAACTCATGAAGCTTAAAAATCTTATTTTATGTGATTTATATTAAAAATGATCACCTTCTAGTTTCAGAGTAAATACAGTTTTAGAGTGCGCCGTCTTTAAACAGATAAAACATCCTTACAACCTCAAAAAGATAATAAGTGAGTGCTGAGATTGGAGCTGGAACATTATGAACCGTCGTGAATATATTTCCAGACTATTTTGTAATAAATATAGTTATGTTTTTTCTTCCAATTTATATCTTACACTAACCAGCACCATTATATCATGTAGCAGAGAGTGGGCATCTTACATTGCTGTATTGAAGCAAATTTACAAAGTGGTTTATAGGGAGAGATTAACCAAGAAATAACTTGGTTTAACAGAAGTTTCACAGACTCTCCCTCTCCCATTCTAAACCACCATCACCCCCTCCTCAAAAAACATAGAAACATAGAAAAATAGGAGCAGGAGTAGGCCATTCAACATGATCATGGCTGATCCTCTATCTCAATACCATATTCCCGCGCTCTCCCCATACCCTTTGAAGCCTTTTGTGTCTAGAAATCTATCTATCTCCTTCTTAAATATATTCAGTGACTTGGCCTCCACAGCCTTCTGTGGTAGAGAATTCCACAGGTTCACCACCCTCTGAGTGAAGAAATTTCTCAGCTCAGTCCTAAATGTCCTACCCCGTATCCTGAGACTGTGACCCCTTGTTCTAGACCCCCCAGCCAGGGGAAACATCCTCCCTGCCTCCAGTCTGTCTAGCCTCGTCAGAATGTTACACATTCCAATGAGATCCCCTCTCATTCTTCTAAACTCTAGTGAATACAGGCCTAGTCAACCCAATCTCTCCTCATACAACAGTCCTGCCATCCACAAACACCACAACCTCTCCAACTATTGCCCCATCTCTAACCTTTGTTCCAATCAATGATGCTCAAATGCATTGTCACCGCCCCCCCCCCCCCCCACCCACCGTCACCCCACCGCCAGATCCATGCCCATCTGTCCCATGACTAACTGGCTGAATGTCTCCAGTCCCATTTCAATCACACAAAGCATTCAATACAAAACTGGGGTGTTAAAAACATTAATAACCATGGAGAGATTTGATATTGTAGCTTAATGGAGATGTGACTAATGTTTGGACAGGATTGGGGGCTTAATATTCCTGGGATAACATTTTCAGGAGAGATATGGAGGGAAAAATGGAGGGTGGGATGGCAGTGTTTGTGAAGACTTTATGAGAGAGCAAGATGTCCTAGGGAGGTTTTATTAAGACAAAATCCATATGGATAGAGTTAAGGAGGAGGACGTGAAATGGTACAATTCTCAGGATGTATTATACTGAACAATACAGATCCGATAAAGGAGGAGATTACAGACTAGAGGGAGACACCTGTGAGTGATCTGATCCATCCCAAAATAAACTGGAACAAAGGTAACGCACGTGGTGAAAATGGACAGCACTCTCGAGTATACGTCCCAGATCAGTCTGTTTCTATTGCTCGACTGAGTAAGGCAAATAACTGAAGTGAGAGTAGCAGAACACAAATCAAAAAGTGATGATAACCAGGAGAAATGAGCCCATTTTCAGTCACCCTCTAACCTCCCCCTCCATGGGTCGATGTCTGGTCCCATTTATTCCCTCCTCCCCCCATCCTCTGTAAAGCACTTTGGGCCAATGGCTATATTACAGGCACTACATAAATACCTTGTGATTGTTGTTATCCTGAACCAGACAAATGCAGAATGATCCAGAGTTGGGAGGCAGCAAATTAAACCAGTGGAGGAAGCGACATAAACAATGAGTGTTTATCAACAGGACTCGAACCTTGAAATTAAATTTCTCTCTGTTCTCAGTCTGCACCAAATTTAACATCTTACTCCTATATTTTGGCACAGTTTTTAGTGGTGAGGGAAGATTGGAGATCCCATTCATTGAATGTCCAAGGAGCATTCGGGGTGTGATAACAGCTAAATAAAATAGTCCACGTGCTCTACAAGGCAAAATAATAATAGAATTATCCTGCCGTTCTGAAGCAACGTTACAAGGGCATTCATGCCAGCTTTATATTTAGGCCAGGAGCAGAGATCCAGGGTGAATACAAAGGGTAGCGGGGAAGTCCAGATGGGCTCCTGATGGAGTGAGCTTGGTGGCCAAGTGGCCTTTTCTCCATCCAGAGTTTAGGAATTTACAACAATGACTTGCATTTTATATAGCACTTTTAACATAGTAAAACATCCCAAGGCGCTTCACAGGAGCGATTATCAAACAGAATTTGACATCAAGCCACGTAAGGAGATATTAGGACAGCTGATCAAAAGCTTGGTCAAAAACATAGGTTCTAAGGAGCATCTTAAAGGAGAGAGAGGTAGAGAGGCGGAGAGGTTTAGAGAGGAAATTCCAGAGCTTCGGGCCTAGGTAGCTGAAGGCACGGCCGCCAATGGTGGAGCGATGGAAATCGGGAATGCACAAGAGGCCAGAATTGGAGAAACACAGTGATCTCGGGGGGTTGTAGGACTGGAGGAAGTTACAGAGATAGGGGGGGGCGAGGACATGGAGGGATTTTGAACATGAGGATTTTAAAATCAAGGCATTGCTTAACCGGGAGCCAATGTAGGTCAGCGAGCACAGGGGTGATGGGTGAATGGGACTTGGTGCGAGTTAGGACACAGGCAGCCTAGTTTTAGATGACTTCAAGTTTACGTAGGGTAAAACGTAGGCGGCCAGCCAGGAGTGCGTTGGAATAGTCAAGTCTAGAGGTAACAACAGAGGGTTTCAGCAGCAGATGGGCGGAGACAGGCAATGTTATGGAGATGGAATTTAGTTTCACTTGAAAGGGTTTGTGCTTCACTCAGATCAAACCCTGTCTGTGTCACCATAATAACAATAGCCATCTTGGACTTTGCTCTGAATGATGATGGATCCTGTAACTAGATGCTGAACACACAGACGTGCGACTGTGTCCAGCAGAGTTCGACACAATATTCAATACACTGACGTGGCAGACACACGAAATAAATAGATATCTATATATATAAACGGATACTTCTTTCTGTCTGTCTATCTGTCTGTCCTCACGTGTGCGTCTGTCCGGCTATGCGCTCGAAAGTTATAGAGCGCACCTATGCGCGCGTTACCTCCGAAGAAAGCTTACGCTTCCGGGACGCTCGTAAGCGTATTTACTTTTCGGTCGGACGAAAATTGTTCGCGCCTTATGCAAAAAACCTTCAAAATTAAACTCATTATCTGCTACTTAGCATTGATTGACTGACGTCAAGGTTCGACCAATCCTGTGCCGTCACGATTGACCAATCCTACAGTACAGTCCCCTGATGGTTGGCCAATCGGTGTGTGTGTGTGTGGGCGGGACTAATCGTTTTCATCTCAGGGATCTGGCAGCCATTGTTTCACTGCCATTACTTCAGCTTCCAGCTCAAACTACTTTGATCATCCAGCTTTGAAAAAGTTAGTATCTCTTTTAAAAATAACATAAGATTTACCAAAAACGTTTTATAAGTACTTTCACTTTCATCTTTCAAGGTATTAAAAGGTAGAAATGTTGCCCGGCAGCAGATTCACAAAGGGACACAGACAGGGCCCAAAAGCCTGGGACTCGATTTAAAATGTTGCCCGGCACCAGATTCACAGAGGGACACAGAGAGGCCCCAAAGCCTGGCACTCGATTTAAACCGCCCAGCCCAAAACAGCCCTGGCAAAGCCGGGCTCCCCCCAGCTAGTTCAATATAAAGCGGAGACTACTGCTACTGCAGCAGCTAGATTCTTGTAGATGTTTTCTCCAGGCAGCTGATTAGTCGACCAATCTCAATGTTGCAGCTTGGAGATCACTTCAATAACAACATTGAATCAGACTGCACAGAGTGAGGCCATTCGGCCCACCGTGTCTGTGCCGGCTCTATTACTATTGAATCTGATTCCACCAGCCTTTCAGGCAGTGCATTCTAGACGATAATAACTCGCTGCGTAAAAATAAATACTCCTCACTTAACCCCAGCATTTTCTGCCAATTACCTTAAATCCGTGTCCTCTGGTTACTGACCCTACTGCCACTGGAAATAGATTCTCCTTATTTACTCTATCAAAGCACCTCATAATTTTGAACACCTCTATTAAATCCAGTACAGCTGTAACACTGGCATCTATCCGACAATGTGGATGACTGCACAGTGTTCAGTGTCAATCGCAACTCCTCAGATAATGAAGCAGTCCATGCCCGCATGCAGCATTCAGGCTTGGGCTGATAAGTGGCAGATAACATTCACGCCACACAAGTGCCAGGCAATGACTATCTCCAACAAGTGAATGCCTAATCACCGCCCCTTGACATTCAATGGCATTACCATCGCCGAATCCCCCACCATCGACATCCTGGGGGGTCACCATTGACCAGAAAGTTAACTGGACCAGCAACATAAATACTGTGGCAACAAGAGCAGGTCAGAGGCTGGGTATTCTGTGGCGAGTGTCTCACCTCCTGACTCCCCAAAGCCTTTCCACCATCTACAAGGCAGTCAGGAGTGTGATGGAATACTCTCCACTTGGCCTGGATGAGTGCAGCTCCAGCAACACTCAAGAAGCTCAACACCATCCAAGACAAAGCAGCCTGCTTGATTGGCACCTCATGAACCACCTTAAACATTGAGAAGGACCTTAGCAAATCCATGCCAATCACATCAGCCAGACCCCAATGACTGTGAAAATAAAAGCTTCCTAATATCCAATGTAACTAATGTGCCTAACTAAAGATTTTACTTGTATTCTCCAGTCCTACCATCTCTCTCAACGAACCTATACAACAGGACAGAATCTAATTCCGTCATCATGTTAAATAGCTCAAGCCTCTGAGTCTGAATTTCTCTAATAAGAATAGCCCCAGCTCCTGGAGTCTCTCCTGATAAATAACAGCCCAAGACTTGATATCACTTGGTCCAACATCTCAGTCCCTTCTCCAAAGCCTCAATATCGTCTGCACTGGGCACAATGGAAGCGTGGAGTTTAGTGATGCTCTCGGTATTGTCACACTTGCCTGAGTAACTGTCCTTGGCAACAGATCGATCAGATAGAGACACCAGCACCCAAGGATTGCCAGGTCAGAGAGAAGGTGAATTACAGAACAAAATCTCCTGGTGGTCTCCTTGAACCCAGCCTCTGAAGACAACCTCTTATTGTAACCACACAGCATTTCTGTGTCTCTCCGGACATCATCTGTCAGATTTAAATGCCAGTTTGTGCAAAATTTTCAATAGTGGAATTTTATTGCATGAAAAATGGGTGTCGCTGCATTTCAAAATAATTCACTGAGCACAAAGCACTTTGCCACCTTTCTGAGCCGTGATAAGACGTTATATAAAAACAAGTCTTATTTTCACTCGCTCAGCGGCAGGTACGGTCTGGTTATACTACAAGTATGACAGAAATTCTGTTAATAAGTTTGATTTAATTTATACCGATTTATTGCGTGAAGTCACTTTCACCACTCGAAGCACAAATTTGTCACTTGAAAATCCCATTAGTGGAATTTAAGTTAATAACGGTCAGCTTTTATATACACCCCCCCCCCCCCCACCAACAACCGCACTTTTTAAATAACTACTGGCTTAATTTTCCAGCTTTATGACTTTAACCTGCTGAATATTAGCAAGTAGATAAATAAATGTTATCTGTGAAGGCACAAGTCCTGGTCACTAACAGCTAGTAACCGGCGAGCTCTCGCTCCTCGCATCACTTTCTAATCCGTCAGTTTTCAAATCGATTTACTGCGTCAATTAGTCACAGAGTTCCAATCCACTGTCACGATAGCAAAATACTGCGGATGTTGGAAATCCGAAATAACAACAGAAAATGCTGGAAAAACTCAGCAGGTCAGGCAACAACCGTGGAGAGAAATTTGAGTTGACGTTTCGGGTCGAACCCACTGTCATCCTGAGCAAGATTAAAATGAAGCATTAACCGAAGGAATTCTGGCGATTAGTGGAAGAGGAATTCGTCCTTTGTCAGCAAATATGAACAAATTTAAAAATGAGAGACCAGAAAATAGCAGGAATTTCCTCCCAGCCCAGTGCAGTGCTGGGGAATCGTGTAATTCCCAAACGTTGCTCCCCCATCGGCAAAGATCTGCTTCTGGTGTCCACCTTTGGGGAAGAGTGTGAGCTCCTTCAAGGCCCATCCACCCTTTCACCAGCCGAGAGGAGGTCAGTCCCACAGGGGGAGGGTTTGAGGGTCCCACACCCACCGTGATCCCACCCGAGAATTCAGAGCCGGAGCTCCGACTCCCCTCGCCCGGAGTGTCCGGACCCGGACCCTTCTGACTCAGGAATGATCCCAATGCGCCAAAAGCTCGCTCCATTGGCAAAGAAGGAATATTTTAATAGTTAATGACGTTGTGGTAATTCAGTAACATTTACACATTCAATCACAAGATTGCCTTCACATTACTACCATTTCCGATGGCCCCAACACGAAGGTCAGAGGCTGAACTTCCAGCCCATTCACACAATCCTGCTGGGCTGTAATTGGCTGGAATCTCAAGGTCCCGCGGCCCAAAAACCAATGAGGGGGATCATTGGCTGGAATGTATCGCTCCCCATTGGACAATGGCTCACTGCGGAGCCTCAGCACCACTGATTGGGTCACAAGCATTGAACCCAGTGTACCTGCGATCACACCCGGTGTACCTGCGATCGCACCCGGTGTACCTGCGATCGCACCCGGTGTACCTGCCCTCGCACCCGGTGTACCTGCCCTCGCACCCGGTGTACCTGCGTTCGCACCCGGTGTACCTGCGATCGCACCAGGTGTACCTGCGCCCGCACCCGGTGTACCTGCGCCCGCACCCGGTGTACCTGCGACCGCACCCGGTGTACTTGCGACCGCACCCGGTGTACCTGCGCTAGCACCCAGTGTACCTGCGATCGCACCCAGTGTACCTGCCCTCGCACCCAGTGTACCTGCGCTCACACCCAGTGTACCTGCGCTCACACCCAGTGTACCTGCGCTCACACCCAGTGTACCTGCGCTCACATCCAGTGTACCTGCGCTCACACCCAGTGTACCTGGGCTTGCACCCAGTGTACCCAGGGGTTTTACTGTCACTCTCATGTCCCAGTGGGTGCTACAGTGCAATGGTCACATTCCCCATGCAGGTACCACAGGGAGTGGTTGAGGCGAATAGCAGAGATGCATTTAAGGGGAAGCTAGATAAACACATGAGGGAGAAAGGAATAGAAGGATACGCTGATGGGGTGAGATGAAGAGGGGTGGGAGGAGATTCGTGTGGAGCAGAAACACCGGCACGGACCAGTGGGGCCGAATGGCCTGTTTCTGTGCTGTAACCTCTATGTAATTATTTGTTAAGATTCTGATCCCTGTAGCATCCATTGGAGAAGCACCAAGATTGTTCATGTGTTTTGCGACATGTAGAAATACCTCTTGAAAGGGACATCGTGATACTACACCTGTTATATCAGAGTGTTCGAGGGAGAGGGCTTGGCCTATCAGAATGTGTCCAAGCGAGACAGAGTTACACTGAGGGGAATAAAGGGAGTGACACATCGGAGTGTTCGAGTGAAGAATTATTACATTTTGAAAGCTATAAAGAATACGCAGAGTTAAGTGTTGAGTCTTGTAGGCCACGAACACAATACAGATTAATTACTTTGTTCTCGTTTCTGCAAATGTTAATCTGCTAATTCTTCATCCAAATAAGTCAGTCGTGCCCCCCATTATTCATTAACTACCGGAGGCGATCTGAGGGAAATGTCAGGCTGGTGGTTTAAGCATCAACTCCTTTATCTGTACAACTACACTTCCCCAAATAAAGCCCTTCCACTGCTGCAGAATATAGGTTTATTCCAAGTCTATTACCTTGACTAATGTGAACATATAAAACTTACTGAAAATCAGATAAAGCCTCAAGAGCAATGCCCCCCGCCCCAAATAGAAAATAAAATAAGGTTTGTGGGCCTGGCCTTCAGTCTGGGAGTATCAGCCAACACAGGAGAGCTGACAGTGAGCACCATCCCTCAGTGACACATCGTTCAACAGGAAGAAGCCGGAGTGAATCAGTCCAGGACCCTCCTCCCGGAGGTTGAAGGAGGATCAGGCAACACTTTCTTCCAGCCGTAGCTACAGGCAAAGATCTGAAGCACCATCTCCTTCAGAGTGACAAATTGCATTAATTACAAGCTCCCAAGGCGGTGACATCAGACAACATTAAAGCACTGCTAACCGTCTGCATGACACACCGCTCCGAGACAGCACTTCAGCCAGAAACTAAAGCGAGGATCACTCTGCGGATAGAAATAAAATCAAGCCTGAAACTAAGTTTTCAGTGAAAACCTTCCCAGTTTTGTCTCTTTGCCGCAGCACTAATGACCCCAAACTCTGATCTCCAGTCACATTGAAAAGTGGGAGTGTGGTGAAGGAAATTCCCGCTCTCCTGCCTTCCCCCTTTGAGGGGCCTCCTGCAAACTTCCAATCCATGTCATTGTGATTGAGCGAGTGCGCGACTACAGATTGTGCACAGCTTCTTCTCGACTGGTATCTGCACAAGTGTGAAACCTCTTGGCTCCAATTTGATTGGTGCGCACATTCTTTGTGAATTGTGACGGTTCTTCTTCTCCTTCTTAGGCAGTCCCTCGGAACTGAGGATGACATGCTTCCACATTAAAAATGAGTTCTCAGATGACCGATGAGTCCAATGCGGGACCTACAGTCTCTGTCACAGGTGGGGCAGACGGTGGTTGAAGGGGCGGGTGGATGGGGTGCTTGGGTTGACCTGCGCTTGGCTTCCACTTGCTCCCGGCAAAGAGACTCAAGGTGTTTGGCGCCTTCCCGGATGCTTCTCCTCCACTTTGTGCGGTCTTGGGCCAGGGATTCCCAGGTGTTGGTGGGGATGTTACACTTTTTCAAGGAGCTTTGAGGGTGTCCTTGAAGCGTTTCCTCTGCCCACCTGGGGCTCTCTTGCCGTGCCGGAGTTCCGAGTAGAGCGCTTGTTTTGGGAGTCTCGTATCGGGCATGCAGACAATGTGACCCATCCATTGGAGCTGATCGAGCGTGGTCAAAGCTTCGATGCTGGGGATGTTGGCCTGAGCGAGAACACTGACGTTGGTGCGCCTATCCTGCCAATGGATTTGCAGGATCTTGCGGAGGCAGCATTGGTGGTACCTCTCCAGTGCTTTGGGGTGCCTGCTATACATGGTCCAGGTCTCTGAGGCATACAGCAGGGTGGGTATCACTGCTGCTCTGTAGACCATGAGCTTGGTGCTGGTGGCACTTTATATCTGACTCAGTGAGACTGATTTCCCATGTGTGAACCAGCCCTACTTTGAGATGATGTTGAATTGAGTCCCTTCCACTTGTAAATTAAAAAAAATAGCCCAGTTTAAGATATCTTGGATGGTGGACTGCCCCGAATCTACTGGCCGTATGGTAGTCCAAGAAAATGATACTAAACATTATAATGGCAATAAACACAGTGATACTTTCATGGCCTCTGATTTGGGTTTTTGGTATTCAACCCCAGCATAAGGCAACACAATTATCTTCTGGCATTTATCCAAAATATAAGATGATTTAAAATATTTTCAAGTAAATAGCAGAGAAAGGACAAGCAGAGTTAGGATGGGGCTCGGACGTAGCTGAGGGCGAGAAAAGCTTTCGATCTAAATCAGAAACTGAAATTAGCAGAAGCTCGATCCCAAGTTCCTCCCAAAATTTACAAACCTTGACGGGAACGGAATTGCCTGAGTGAATGATTGAATTCCACCAATAACCAGGTCAGTGCTTCGGGTTTTGAACATTAACACAGGGAGGTGAACAATTCACTCAAGGTCATCAAAAATGCAACGTTTGATATCAGTAAAATTATCCCAATGGCCTGAACACGTCTTCAAATTCTTACCCCCACCCAGATCACTGATTGTTTTTTTAAATTTATTTATGGGATCAGGGCATCGCTGGCAATGCCAGCATTTATTGCCCATCCCTAGTTGCCCTTGAGAAGGTGGTGGTGAGCCGCCTTCTTGAACCGCTGCAGTCCGTGTGGTGATGTTACTCCCACAATGCTGTAAGGTAGGGAATTCCAGGATTTTGACCCAGCGACGATGATGGATCAGCGATATACTTCCAAGTCAGGATGGTGTGTGACTTATAAGGGATCTTGGAGGTGGTGGTGTTCCCGTGCACCTGCTGTCCTTGTCCTTCTAGGTGGAAGAGGTCGCGGGTTTGGGACGTGCTGCCGAAGAAGCCTAGGCGAGTTGCTGCAGTGTATCATGTAGATGGTACACACTGCAGCCACGGTGCGTTGGTGGTGGAGGGAGTGAATGTTTAAGGTGGTGGATGGAGTGCCAATCAAGCGGGCTGCTTTGTCCTGGATGGTGTCGAGCTTCTTGAGTGTTGTTGGGGCTGCACTCATCCAGGCAAGTGGAGAGTTTTCCAACACACTCCTTACTTGTGCCTTGTAGATGGTGGAAAGGCTTTGGGGAGTCAGGAGGTGAGACACTCGCCGCAGAATACCCAGCCTCTGACCTGCTCTTGTTGCCACAGTATTTATGTGACTGGTCCAGTTAAGTTTCTGGTCAATGGTGACCCCCAGGATGTTGATAGTGGGGGATTCGGTGATGGTAATGCCATTGAATGTCAAGGGGAGGTGGTTAGACTCTCGCTTGTTGGAGATAGTCATTGTCTGGCACTTCTGTGGCGCGAATGTTACCTGCCACTTATCAGCCCAAGCCTGAACATCGTCCAGCTCTTGTTGCATGCAGGCATGGACTGCTTCATTATCTCTGGAGTTGTGAATGGCGCTGAACACTGTGCAGTCATCAGCGAACATCCCCATTTCTGACCTTATGTTGGAGGGAAGGTCATTGATGAAGCAGCTGAAGATGGTTGGGCCTAGGACACTGCCCTGAGGAACTCCTGCAGCGATGTCCTGGGGCTGTGATGATTGACCTCCAACAACCACAACCATCTTCCTTTGTGCTAGATATGACTCCAGCCAGTGGAGAGTTTTCCCCCTGATTCCAATTGACTTCAGTTTTACGAGGGCTCCTTGATGCCACACTTGGTCAAATGCTGCCTCGATGTCAAGGGCAGTAACTCTCACCTCACCTCTGGAATTCAGCTCTTTTGTCCATGTTTGGACCAAGGCTGTAATGAGGTCGGGAGCCGAGTGGTCTTGGCAGAACCCAAGCAGAACCCAAACAGGGCATCAGTGAGCAGATTATTGGTAAGTGCCGCTTGATAGCACTGTCGATGACACCTACCAACACTGATGATTGAGAATAGACTGATGGGGCGGTAATTGGCTGGGTTGGATTTGTCCTGCTTTTTGTGGACAGGACATATCTGGGCAGTTTTCCACATTGTTGGGTAGATGCCAGTGTTGTAGCTGTACTGGAACAGCTTGGCTAGAGGCACGGCTAGTTCTGGAGCACAAGTCTTCAGCACGATAGCCTTTGCTGTATCCAGTGCGCTCAGCCGTTTCTTGATATCACGTGGAGTGAATCGAATTGGCTGAAGACTGGCTCGTGTGATGGTGGGGACCTCAGGAGTAGGCCGATATGGATCATCCACTCGGCACATCTGGCTGAAGTTGGTTGCAAACGCTTCAGCCTTGTCTTTTGCACTCACGTGCTGGGCTCCACCATCATTGAGGATGGGGATTGTATTAATACTTGTAATTATATGTGTAAGAAGTCACACAACACCAGGTTATAGTCCAACAGTTTTATTTGAAATCACAAGCTTTCGGAGCACTGCTCCTTCATCAGGTGAAGTGGAGAGATGCATAAAGACACAGCTTATATAGTCAGAGAATAATGCCAGATGATTACAGGTAATCTTTCTAACTGCCATTTATCACACCTCGGCAGAGAGATAATCACAGCAATCCAAGGTGTGAATGGTGTCCAAACAGGTTAGTCAGGAAAATCCGCAGTGCAGCAACGGAAGAGTCAAATTGGACCCCTCCGGAGGGTCGCTGCCCTAAGCTTGCCATGTATGCGCAAGCTGTCAGGAGATGCATCAACGCCAGATTCATCAGCCGCACTCACAAGACAGTCCAGAATGTCACCCGAGCACAACGCAACGCCATCCACGCTCTCAAGACCAACCGCAACATCGTCATCAAACCAGCAAAGGAGGAGCCATCGTCATACAGAACAGAACGGACTATTGCAAAGAAGCATACCGACAACTGGACAACCAGGAACACTACAGACAGTTACCCGCAGATCCGACCAAAGAACACACCCGCCAACTCAACAGACTGATCAAGACCTTCGATCCAGACCTTCAAAGCATCCTACGTGCTCTCATCCCACATACTCCCCGCGTGGGAGACTTCTACTGCCTCCCAAAGATACACAAAGCCAACACACCCGGACGTCCTATCGTATCAGGCAACGGAACCCTGTGTGAGAACCTCTCTGGATACGTCGAGGGCATCCTGAAACCCATCTTACAGGGAACCCCCAGCTTCTGTCGCGACACTACAGACTTCTTACAGAAACTCAGCACCCACGGACCAGTTGAACCAGGAACACTCCTCGCCACGATGGACGTCTCGGCACTCTACACCAGTATCCCCCATGATGACAGCATCACTGCGACAGCCTCAGTACTCAACACCAACAACAGCCAATCTCCAGACGCCATCCTACAACTCATCTGCTTCATCCTTGACCACAATGTCTTCACCTTCGACAACCAGTTCTTTACCCAAACACACGGAACAGCCATGGGGACCAAATTCGCACCCCAATACGCCAACATCTTCATGCACAAGTTCGAGCAAGACTTCTTCACTGCACAGGACCTCCAACCAACATTATACACCAGATACATCGACGACATTTTCTTCCTATGGACCCACGGCGAAGAATCACTGAAAAGTCTACACGATAACATCAACAAGTTCCATCCCACCATCAAACTCACCATGGACTACTCCTCGGAATCGGTTTCATTCTTGGACACACAAATCTCCATCAAAGACGGACACCTCAGCACTTCACTCTACCGCAAGCCCACGGACAACCTCAGGATGCTCCACTTCTCCAGCTTCCACCCTAACCACGTTAAAGAAGCCATCCCGTGGACAAGCCCTGCAAATACACAGGATCTGGTCAGACGAGGAGGAACGTGATGGACACCTACAGACGCTGAAAGACGCCTTCGTAAAAACGGGATATGACGCTCGACTCGTCGATCGACAGTTCCGACGGGCCACAGCAAAAAATCGCATAGACCTCCTCAGAAGACAAACACGGGACACAACCAACAGAGTACCCTTCGTCGTCCAGTACTTCCCCAGAGCGGAGAAACTACGCCATGTTCTTTGCAGCCTTCAACATGTCATCGATGACGACGAACACCTCGTTAAGGCCATCCCCATGCCTCCACTACTCGCCTTCAAACAGCCACCTAACCTCAAACAGACCATCGTTCGCAGCAAATTACCCAGCTTTCAGGAGAACAGCGACCACGACACCACACAACCCTGCCACAGCAACCTCTGCAAGATATGCCAGATCATCAACACAGATACCATCATCACACGTGAGAACACCACCCACCAGGTACATGGTACATACTCATGTGGCTCGGCCAAAGTTGTCTACCTCATACGTTGCAGGAAAGGATGCCCCGGAGCATGGTACATCGGCGAGACCATGCAGACACTGCGACAATGGATGAACGGACACCGCGCAACAATCGCCAGGCAGGAGTGTTCCCTCCCAGTCGGGGAACACTTCAGCAATCAAGGACATTCAGCCTCCGATCTTCAGGTAAGCATTCTCCAAGGTGGCCTTCGAGACACACGACAACGCAAAATCATAGAGCAGAAACTGATAGCCAAGTTCCGCACTCATGAGGACAGCCTCAACTGGGATCTTGGGTTCATGTCACGCTACATGTAACCCCACCTGACGTAGGGTCATCCAGACTCGAGTCGTCGTTGACTTGTTCTCTCGACACAGATGCGGCCGGACCTGCTGTGATTTCCAGCAAAAAAAAAAATGTTTTTTTGTCTGTTTTTTGTTTTTCATACAGACTCCAGCATCTGCAACATTTGACCCCTTGTAACCCCACCTCATTGTTCTTTGATGTAATGTTTTCCTGACTAACCTGTTTGGACACCATTCACACCTTGGATTGCTGTGATTATCTCTCTGCTGAGGTGTGATAAATGGCAGTTAGAAAGATTACCTGTAATCATCTGGCATTATTCTCTGACTATATAAGCTGTGTCTTTATGCATCTCTCCACTTCACCTGATGAAGGAGCAGTGCTCCGAAAGCTTGTGATTTCAAATAAAACTGTTGGACTATAACCTGGTGTTGTGTGACTTCTTACATTTGTCCACCCCAGTCCAACACCGGCATCTCCACACCATTGTAATTATGTCGAATGATACAGCACAGAAGGAAGCCATTCGGCCCATTGAGCCTGTGCAGGCTCTTTGAAAGAGCTCTCCAATTAGTCCCACTCCCCTGCTCCCTCCCCACAGCCCTACAAATGTGTCCTTTTCAAGTATTTATCCAATTCACTTTTGAAAGTTACGACTGAATCTGCTTCCATTGCCCTTTCAGACAGCACATTCCCGATCACAACAACTCACTGTGGAAAAAAAGCTCATCTCCTCCGGGCTTTTTTGCCAATTATATAGTGCTTTATCATGTTAAAAAAATCTAAGAATGCTTCACACAATGAATAATTTTGAGGTGTAGTGATCGTTATATGGGCAGCCATTCTCTGCCCCACAAACAGCCAGTTAAAGGGTCTTTTGGTGGTGTTGTTTAAGAAATGTTGGCCAAGATTGCGGACAGACTCTTTGTTTGTCTCCAAACATCCACCAGAACTACTAAAACAAACAGAGCCTCGGTTTTAAGTCTCATCCAAAAGATGGCACCTCCGACAGTACAGCACTCCCTCAGTACAGCTCTCCCTCAGTACTGACCCTCTGACAGTGGAGCACCCTCTCACTACTGCCCCTCCGACAGTGCAGCTCTCCCTCAGTACTACCCTTCCGACAGTGGAGCACCCTCTCAGTACTGTCCCTACGACAGTGCAGCGATCCCTCAGTACTGTCCCTACGACAGTGCGGCGCTCCCTCAGTACTGACCCTCCGACAGTGGAGCACCCTCTCACTACTGCCCCTCCGACAGTGCAGCTCTCCCTCAGTACTACCCCTCCGACAGTGGAGCACCCTCTCAGTACTGTCCCTACGACAGTGCGGCGCTCCCTCAGTACTGCCTCCCGACAGTGCGGCGCTCCCTCAGAACTGCCCCTCCGACAGTGCAGCACTCCCTCAGTACTGCCCCTCCGACAGTGCAGCGCTCCCTCAGTACTGCCCCTCCGACAGTGCGGCACTCCCTCAGTACTGCCCCTCCGACAGTGCAGCACTCCCTCAGTAGTGCCCTTGGAGTGTTGGCCTAGATTATGTACTTCAATCTCTGAAGTGGGATTTGAACGCATGACCTTCTGACTCAAAGGCAAGAGTGCTGCCGACTGAGCTAAACTGACATTTCCACAGCCGCCACATCACAATCCGCTGAACAAATCACCGGCGATTTTATGTGGGCACAGGAGCAGTGATATTTCAACACTAATGTGTGAGAGAGCTGAGGCTCCAATGCTGCTAGACTTGAACTAGGAGGCTGTGTGAGGGAGGCAATCGGCTCCTTGTTTTGTGTTATTCACCTTTATAAATATAGCAGTTGCCATAGTGAGGGCGAGACTACCAAACGTCCACTGAGATTTGCTTCCAGCGGTGACTCTACTGCCTGAGTACCTGTCCGTGAAGGAATGCTCCTTTAACACCTCGCTCTCAATTGCCACAGGCTGCAGGAATATGTGAGTGAGCCCATTGAATACCGTGTAATGACTGGTATCTGTGATCCCTTGTGACAGGCTGAGATCTGCACTCGGAACGTCGCACCAGGCCCAGTAAAACTACAATCTGAAAAAGGGAAAGGAACATTCACGGGGATTTAAACCGGACTATCGCTGGCAATTAAACATCATGAAAAATATCTTGGCTTGAATAAAATTCATTTACTTTGAGGTTGGAATTGGGATTTTGGATAACGGAGAACAATTCAGCTGCTGCAAAAACCTCCAAGACCTTCACACAGGACGGAGCCTTTCATTCTGTCACCAGTTGGTATCAATTTAACGCTATCAGCAGTCATGAGAGCAAATAGAGACAGTATTGAATCTATATAGAAAGAAAGTCAAAATAACAACAGAAAATGCTGGAAAAACTCAGCAGATCAGGCAACATCCGTGGACAGAAATTTGAGTTGACGTTTCGGGTCGAACCCTTCTTCAAAACTGGAAAGGAAAGATAGATCGGAGGCAGGGCTGCGATCGGACAAAAGAATAAAAGAAACAAAAGAAGTAAAAAAGAGACAATAAAAGGTGTTAGAAGCTAGACGAGATGGTAATAGACTGAGATTGGGTGTAAAGTGTACTGGCAGGGCAAGGAATAGCTGCCAGGTGTGAGAGCGAAATAAAAGGAAAGGGGGGGGTGGGGGGGGAAAGGAGTGGAAAAATTACAAGAAAAAATGAAATAGGGGCCGAGATTATGATCTGAAATTGTTGAACTCGATATTGAGTCCGGAAGGCTGCAGAGTGCCTAATCGGAAGAATCGAGGAACAGCACCTCATCTTCCGATTAGGCACTCTGCAGCCTTCCGGACTCAATATCGAGTTCAACAATTTCAGATCATAACCTTGGCCCCTATTTCATTTTTTCTTGTAATTTTTCCACTCCTTTTCCCCCCCCCCCTTTCCTTTTGTTTCGCTCTCACACCTGGCAGCTATTCCTTGCCCTGCCAGTACACTTTACACCCAATCTCAGCCTATTACCATCTCGTCTAGCTTCTAACACCTTTTATTGTCTCTTTTTTACTTCTTTTGTTTCTTTTATTCTTTTGTCCGATCGCAGCCCTGCCTCCGATCTATCTTTTCTTTCCAGTTTTGAAGAAGGGTTCGACCCGAAACGTCAACTCAAATTTCTGTCCAAGGATGTTGCCTGACCTGCTGAGTTTTTCCAGCATTTTCTGTTGTTATTTCGGATTTCCAACATCCGCAGTATTTTGCTATCGTACTAGAAGGAAAGTCATTTAGACTGGCATTTATATAGTGCAACACTCCCTCAGTACTGTCCCTCTGACAGTGCAACACTCCCTCAGTACTGCCCCTCCGACAGTGCAGCGCTCCCTCAGTACTGCCCGACAGTGCAGCGCTCCCTCAGTACTGCCCCCGACAGTGCAGCGCTCCCTCAGTACTGCCTCTCCGACAGTGCAGCACTCCCTCAGTACTGCCTCTCCGACAGTGCAGCGCTCCCTCAGTGCTGCCCCTGACAGTGCAGCTCTCCCTCAGTAATGCCCCTGACAGTGCGGCGCTCCCTCAGTACTGCCCCCGACAGTGCAGCACTCCCTCAGTACTGCACTGACGTCAGCCTGGATTATTGGTTCAGTAGAAGGAACTTAAGCCTAGATTTTGTAACCAGCTCTCAGATAATAACTAATTCGAACTATTAATATTACTAACATGATTTAATGATTAAATCATATTTCACTCCTTCAAATACAATAAAATATCAGAAGTAAAACATTTTTGTTTGGTGACTTGAGCTGAGTGGACACTCATGCAATTTGGCAACTCCACCAAAAGTTTTGGCAGCTGATTGGATCCCAAGGCAAGAATATTGTGTTCTCCTGAAAAGCCCAAAAAACAATCTCAAGACAGTAAAAGCTTAATAAGTTGAAATGCTATTTGTGCAATGTGTCTGATGCAGGAACAGATCGATGGACTTGTGCCTCCTGGTTTTCTGGCTGTGCGCGTTTATCATTGTGTTCGTGCACAATGCCAGCAACCAATTGATCCAACCAATCAGGAGATGGTTAATTGTGGGGAAATTAATTCATAATTAATCTGATGACCCAATGAGCTCAGTCGATGGGCTGGGTCATTCGTTCAGGTGCAAAGCTTCCTCAAAGATTAATTTACTGGCCAGAAACATGAATTAATGATGGCTGGAGTCATGAAAGACTAAGCTGCCTTCCTATGCAGTACTGCTACATGGGCCATCTCATATGTGGCATTAGCATCTGAATATAAACCCAAATATGAAGATCATTGGTTGGAAATCTGTAAACAGTGGAATATCTAAAAGAAGATGATCTATTAATTGGCCTGAATTAATTGCAGATTGTCAAGAGTCAGAGGGGAATCTCATAGCAGAAGAACATTGGTTGGTCTCAATTGCCTGACAAGATCCAAGGTGATGGAGGGCGAAGGGTACATGGGATTGTCCACAGTATCCAACATCAGCTCAGGTCTTGGGTCCAACACCATCAAGGGAACCAAATCTGGAGGAAGCTGGAAGGGGCTTCAAGACTATGGCCACCCTATCACCCGAGAAAATCAGGCCAATCTACCCATCAAGCATCAAAACCCATATTTACAACTTCTTTAAATACATCAAAAATGTAATCTACCAAAGGTGTTCTGCAAGTGTAAGTCCACAATGTAAGGTTTCTGTTTTTGGGAGGTGAGAGACAGCAAGATGGAAGGGTTCAGGGAGCGAGTTGTAAAGTCCAGACTCATGGTGGCTGCAGGTTCCGCGAGGGAGGAGGGAAGAGGGAGTCAAGCAGAGCCTGGAGAAGGGAAGGTGCCCATTGGGACAGAGGGCTCGGAGGGATTGGAGCAGGATGGTGGCACGAGATCGTGAAGAAATTCCCACTATTCTAGTGTTTAACCTCTGACCTATCCTTAAATCTGAGCTTTACCCTCGGGCAAAGCTTGAGGGATGTTCAACATTTAATTTCATCCAAATCTTCCAAACGCGTTTGCATTTCTTGCAGCTTTATACCGCTGGCCAGATTTCAATACTGCTAATTAAATTTAGTAGATATAAAATGAAAAACTCGCTCCCTGAACCCCTCCGCCTTGCTGGCTCTCACCTCCCAAAAACAGAAACCTTACATTGTGGACTTACACTTGCAGAACACCTTTGGTAGATTACATTTTAGGCGTATTTAAAGAAGTTGTAAATATGGGTTTTGATGCTTACAGAGAAGGTTCTAGAAATGCAGAATCAGGCACTCTTAATACGTGTGGGATCTTGCTATGCCCTGTATGACTGCTGACATACAACAGTCATTGCAATTCATTCTTTGAGATGTTTGGGAGACACGATGAGATTCTGTGGAAATGCCAGTCTGATTTATTCTTTCAGCTGGTGCAATGGCCTCAGTCGAGAGCAGTGACATCTATCCGCTAAAGATTGTGTCGATGGATTGCAAAATACTTCACCCCACCGCACAGGACTGTTTATGAAAAAGCCATTCAACTAACCGGGCGTCAACACAAGTGAGATACATCATATTAACGTGGGCAAGCTGATATTTCACTAAGAATGAGAAGTGATATGCAGATCTTACCTCCAACGTTATTGCGTCATATAGCACTTCAGCAATATATAACATTTCTAACGGAGTGTGTTTACTAACCAACAATAGGTGAGAAGCCTACTTGATGATAATTTACAGCCAGATCTTCAAATGTTCAATTTCAATATCCTTAGTAGAACTTATCTATCACGGGACTGCCAAATGTGAGAGTCAGTCTTTTACAGAGAATATGAAGGACATTCCATCACTGGTACATGTGAGATTCCTGTTCAGCCTCTCCCTCTGAAGGCAATGATCATATTAACAGAGTCAGGCAGGAACCACACACAACACTATTTTACATCGGTTCATAGTTACTGGGCAGGAAATCACGTCCCTATTTCATCCTGTGTGCTTCGTAAGGTGAAATATTCACCGACAGGTGATCTGACCAATAACTAATTGTTTCTGATCATTAGGTAATATTACCAGCTCCACACCAGCCTCAGTCACACACCAGACAGCCTGGCTGTAAATATAGACACACAATCTACAGGCGCCTTTACATTTTACATCTTTTACTCAGGTTTCCTAGTTTAAAATAAAGAATCGTTGCTTCACGGTTACAGTCCTCTGTTCTACTAATTACTTTATTATTTTAAACAAACATTGCATTGTTGTCATGGAGTGACTGTTTGGCAAAATGGTTTTCATTTCATTCCAAACCTACAACAAATTGATATGATTCGTGCTGAGATACATCACCAGGCGATCAGAGGCATCATGGTGATAGAAGCGATGGACAGCTCTCACTTTGGAACAGAAAAGGTTTACAACAAGTTATCATGAAGATAAGGGCTGTTTATGTCCAACAGTAGATTTTTATGATTCTCCTGAATAAAAGCCACAACGTTACACTCCAGAGACTTGAGCATGTAATCCAGGCTGACACTCCCAGTGCAATACTGAGAGAGCGCCGCACTGTCGGAGGGGCAGTACTGAGGGAACGCCGCACTGTCGGAGGGGCAGTACTGAGGGAGTGCCGCACTGTCGGAGGGGCAGTACTGAGGGAGTGCTGCACTGCCAAAGGTGCCGTCTTTCAGATGAGACTTTAAAACATGGCCCCATCTGCTCTCTCAGGTGGACGTAAAAGATCCCAGTGCACTATTGGAAGAGGAGCAGGGGAGTTTACCTGGTGTTCTGGTCAACATTAATCCCTCCATCAACATCACTAAAAATAGATTAACTGCTGATTCGGCTTAGCAATGTTTATGGGATCTTGCTTTGCACAAAACAGTTGCCTAAACACCGATTTATCCAAGTTTGACAATTACCTCTGTGGGAAACTTGAAATACAGAACATTGATCTCCTCTCCCTGATGTTTAGGCTATGTTTCCTGGCAAAAAAATCACACTATTTTGATTATTGGGATACTAGTTCATTAAATGTTGGCCTGATGCTTGTTGTAACTACCCATCAAAAAACATTTACATAACACCTTTATCATATAACAGTGTCCAAAGGCGCTTCACAGAGCCATAATCAAGAGTCTACAATCTATCCCGTGAGATCCTGTGGAACAAGCAGCCATTTTATCTTCATTGAAGGTCTCCGACTGCTCAGAGTCGGCACAGAGCGCGGAGATCAGAGTTACATTGCTGGCTGCGCCTCGAACTCAGATCAGCATCTAAAAGGATCTCGAGGTGCTCGGAGACACCTGGAGGCCGATGTGTCGGTGAGTTGCCCAGAGTATCAATTGCCTTGGGAAGTGGGTTTATAAAGTTGGCGTGGAGTGCAAGAGCTCGAAGCCGAGTGAGATGGGCTCCCAGAGCGGGTGCCACCCTCACTGTAGTGTGACGGGATTCACTTCAGGTCCCATTCTGCAGATGGACCAGGTCCTAAACACACGGGCACCAGAAATCGGTTTGCATCGACTCAAATGTGCAAAGTAACAGTGCCCTCAGTGAGTGTCAGAATATCACACCATGCTCACTTCAACATCACAGCACAATATTGGCAGTGCTTATAGAACGCTGATTGCAAAAAGGAACATCAGTTCAGGCTGCCATGACTGGGGAGAATACAGAATCTATATTAAACAGGGACCAGGGGAAATATTGGGCTCGAAATTGGTCATCACTGTGTCCATTGCCAGGTGGAGAACGAGGGCTAAAATGACCAATTTTGCAGGGGCTGTATGCAGTGACTCGAGGGCGCCTGGGAAACAGCTAACGCCATATTGGCAGCATCTGGGGTGGCCGCTTAAAACAGGCCGCTCGCATATGCTAATGAGGGGGCCTATGGCCTGTTTTAGGACACCTGAAGGAAACCGGGCTGCCCTGAGCGGAGCTGGGCCGGGCCCAAAAAGGTAAATAAAAAGTGAATGTGGAGCCAGGAGGAGGACGAGTGCTCCTGATGGCTGCTGGCGAGGCAAGCGGCCCACAATTCAATCTGCCCAAAGAGCGAGCCGCCTGTGGAGGCCCAACAGGCCCCGAATGTTGAACTGAGGCCCAAGGCCCAATTTCGGGCCTCTTGGGTCAGGTGCACGCTGCCCACACAGCGCCAAGTCTGGGCCTGAAATCGGGTCCAGCCCAATTGCTACCCCATTGTGCTGTGGACGAGTGCCGTGGGCAGTCATCATATTCTTCAGCTCAAAGTCATCGCTCCAGGGGATTTCCCATGGATTTGTGTGAATTGAATCAGAGAGGAGTCCGAGAGCATTTTTTTAAAACAAATTCTCAGCACAGAAACAGACCATTTGGCCCAACAGCTCCACGTGAGCCTCCTCCCACCCTACATCACCTCACCCTCAGCAGAACCTATTTCCTGTTTTATGTTGAAAACTTGAAGCCTGTGCAGTATTTAGAAAGGGGAATATTTGTGAATTGGAGAGGCTGAATTTGTTTTTATATTGGCAATTGGAGAGAAGGCTTCCTATTGCAGACAGGGAGTGGTAGAGGTAGAATTCTCCTCCTCCTCCTGTTTTTATTTTTCCCTGAATGATAATTAAATCCAAAGTTACTGATAATTTTGTGGCCAGGACTGAATGAAAATTTCAGGCATTCTACAAAACTTGGTTTAGGGGCAAAGGCATCACATGACTGAATCTCAAACACACTAAAAGGAACATTCTTTCACATAATATCCTTAAATTACAGTAAGACTTCAATAAAAATATGCATTGATTTAAAAAGTGGATATTTTAAACCTGAGTTTTATGTTTGTGATGCTTTCACAACCAAAGCACGTTTTACTGCAGTGAAGTAGGAATAACTAATAAAAGCAGCAAAAATGATTAACAGTTCTGTGCATCAAAAACAGCAGCAATTTCTGCTTTAACTTACTTACAGCAAAGAAGGCAAGTGCATGTCCGATAGCCTGTGCATTGGAGCTGCAAAGTTACTGTTACCCATACAAGTTTACAGCACAGAAGGAGGCCATTCGGCCCATCGTGTCTGTGCAGGCTCTCTCCACTGCTTGTACTTAAGACGTAACTCAAAAGACATTTATATAAACCTTCAAATGTAACCGTGAGTCACCATCACCTCTCTGTAACCCACTCCAGATTTCCGCTGTCTTCACATAAAAGGCTTGTTTGAGAGAATCTACTTTAGCACAAAGCTAAGTACATTTTCATTCACGTCTGACAGCGACTCAGCTTTCAATAGGTAATCAGGATGGAAAGTGCGCTGCTGTCGTGAATAAGATCAGTCTCTTGATGAAGCTTCAGTTCAAAACTCATTTCCATTTGCTGCGATGTTTCCTGTGGAGTTACCTCATTCCATCCGGATTAAAGCACGTGTACCGTACGTGTAAAACACAATCCGAACATAATTTGCCAAATATTAGGCTTAAATAAACAGTTAAATAAAATGTGGAGAAAACAAATCAATTGGAAAATCTTTGTTTTGAAGCCGATTTCATCGTTCACTCATCAGTCGACTCAAAAATATTCAATAAATTCATGTTTTTCACAAAACTGAACTGCTGTCTGGAAATTAAATTTGACAGCATGTTCTGAATGATATAATGTATGAGCAATAAAACCAGGCAAAGACCTGCTACATAGTGGGAGTGAGTGGGAATGGATTACATCGAGCGTACAGCACAGAAACAGGCCATTCGGCCCAACTGGCCTCTGCTGGTGTTTGTCCTCCACACGGGCCTCCTCCCACTTCACTTCATCTCACCCTATCAGCATATCATTCTATTCCTTTCTCCCTCATATGCTTCCCCTTAAATGCATCTCTGCTATTTACCTTAACCACTCCCTGTGGTAGCGAGTTCCACATTCTCACCACTCTCTGGGTAAGAAGTTTCTCCTTAATTCCCGAGGTGATTTATTGGTGACTATCTGATATTGATGTCCCCTAGTTCTGGTCTCACCCACAAGTGAAAAAAAATCTTCTCTACGTCTACCCTATCAAACCTTTCATAATCTTAGAGACCTTGATCAGTTCACCCCTCAGCCTTCTCTTTTGTAGAGGAAAGAGCCCCAGTCTGTTCAATCTTTCCTGACAGGTCTAACCTCTCAGTTCTGGTGTCATCCATGTCAATCTTTTTTGCACCTTCTCCAGTGTCTCCATATACTTTTTATAGTATGGAGACCAGAACTGTGCACAGTACTCCAAGAGTGGTCTAACCAAGGTTAAATACAAGGCCTCCTTATTCTTCCTACCAAAATTCATCACCTCACACTTATCTATATAGAATGAGTGCACTGGGACACTGCACAATCGGAGTCGCATTAACTCCAACTCTAAACTACATAACGTACCAAATATAAACTGGGAATGTCCAAGACCCCACTAGTATAACCTTATTTTCATTTATTCCGGTCTCTACAGACAGTAAATCATTAGTTATCTGTCGCAATGGATGTTGTTTGTCTGTATGTAAATCTCCTTCACATAGAGTGACTTTAGCTGGAACTACACTCTCCTTTAACAATTCTAACAGTTTGCTTCCACCTCCCCTTCAATTTGCCATTGGATGGGTTCAGTTAAAATCCCCCTTATTATAAAGAGCTGCATAAATGAGAATATTTATTTTGTTCTCGTATTTTTTGCTTTAAAAGAAAATATTCAAACGATCTGGACAGGAACAGAGTAAGCAAGACCAGATAAAGCATTGCAGTTTCATCTGGTGGGACCCAGTTACGCTCTAAAGCCATTCATCAAGGCAGACTAATTGCCTCTTTCACTCCCTCTAATCCCCAAAAGGATACAGAGAACAGTGCCTTGTTAACCCTCAGTTTATACTTCACGCTCTCACTAATTGTACCTTCAGACACAGGTTATGAGCACCTTATGATTTATATCCTACCTGCAGTGCTGCCTCTTTCCTATTGGTTCAGTTTGCTTGCAGTACATCGAGCATCAGCCTGACTGAACTGGAAGTGAAACAGCAATCCCGCAGCTGAGAATCAGATTGTCACTTACTCCAACTGTGTACCTTATCTCAACAAAACAATATTCTTGCCTCAAGTGTTATAGCTTCCCTATCTAAAAATAAATCTATTGATCAGTCTAAGAATAGGTGTAAAAAGAAACAATTTGTCTTGTATGTTAATGTAATTCTCAGAAAACTAAAGTCCCCACTCGCCTGAAAATGCCTCGAGACAAATTTACAGAATGATAGGAGAAACATTTGTGCAAATTCAGTGATCAGGCCATTGTTCTTAGAACATTTCAATTCTATTTTCATGGTCTTGTCTCAGCTGTTTTCTCTTTAGAATGTCTCTAAGTCTCTTGGACTCCATCAGGAAGCTGGCCAATTGCATCTCTTTATGTTTGCCTACTTGGGACAGCACCAGACGCACTAGCTAGTGAAACGATTATGATACAAGGCAGTTTCTTGGCGGGACCTCCCCATGCATCAGGAGCAGCGCTGGCAGATTCCGTAGGGGAGCTGAATGAGCAATTGGGGACTGCGAGCCATAGGCAGGAACTTGCAGGCAGCCCATTCCAGATCTGGTTTAAGGCAAGGCTGAACTTTGAACTTTAAAACAAGTTGAACAACTAAAGTGGTGAAAAGGCAAGGAATTAAATGAAGGTGCAGATCATATTTTTACATTTTTATTGGTCAAGTCACGCAACAATATTTCTTTAACTGAGAGCAAGGCAGCAGGGTCCCGACCTGTACAGGAAGGCTGCAAATCACAAAGTGCCTGTGCTAAATCTCAGAGCATCTCTAGATCTCTATAAGGCGGGAGAGATTCCAATTGGTAGGAGATCGCCATGAGGAAATTTAACCTGTTAATATTTGTGAAAAGAATTCCAGGACAGAACGATCCACAGGCAATAGCTCACAGGAACAGGAGGCCATTCAGCCCCTCAAGCCTATTCCGCCATTCAATTACATCATGGCTGATCTGTATCTTAACTCCATCTTACCTGCCTTGGTTGCATATCCCTTAATACCCTTGCCTAACCAACATCTATAAATCTCAGTTTTGAGATTTTCAATTGACCCCCCAGCCTCAACAGCTTTTTTGGGGGGGGGGGGTGTTCCAGATTTCTGTTGTGTATGTACCTTTAAGGGAATAACTGGTCTCAGACTGCAGTACCGGCAGTGATCACCCCTGTATAAAAGGCCCTAGCAGGCTTCTGTAGTTTCAGTTTCCAGGTTGTCTCCATTCAGTAAAGACTTGTTATAATCAACTCCTGCAGCCCGTGTCTCAATTATACACGGACATAATACTGGCGACGAGTACGAAACGAACTTACCTGCAACTCGGCAGCACCTCAGACGACGTTATTGAAGGTCGAAGCCAGAAGAAAAAAAAAAATAATAATCCAAAGAAACTTGAGAAACGGGCGTCCTCCAAATCATCGAATTGAAAAGTGCAGGAGAGACTGTCGAGAGCCAGGCTTTGTTTTCCAGTCTGTGGTTTCCCAGCTAATCGGGCTGGTGGCAGGTAGTGCACTGATCCTTCCTGGGCTGCGGCGGGCTAGAGCTCAATCGGGTGGCTCTGCAACGGGGCCGGGCAGCGAGTCGGGAAGCAAAGAGAGAGAGAGAGGGTGGAGCACACAGGGCGCGGCCGGTGCTTCGAAGCTGGGCAGCGTTCGGACCTAAGAAGAGGGAGGGAAGTGTCCCAGAGGGTCCGCTCCACGACGGGAATGGTTCTTCAATTAACGGAGCAAATATTGAAGCGCGATAGAAAAATAAAAATACCACGGAGAGCGACATTGGCAGCAGCGATCGGGGAGGCGCGAAGACCATAGGGCGTCGCCATTACAGGATAGTAAAATAAATATAATCGCCAGCAGCAGCGGCAGCAAAGCGCGGGAGGCGCCATCTTAACTCGGCGGGGAAGAAGGAAAAGCGCGGGAGGCGCCATTTTGATCCATCGGGGACGAAGGCAAAGCGCGGGAGGTGCCATCTTAGATTTTCAAGATGCCAAAGACTGGCGATATCACTGCCTTTGATAATGCAATAGAAGACTGGACCACGTATGTGGAAAGAGTCGAGGTATATTGCGAGGCAAACGAAATAGCCGATGAGAAAAAGGCATCGGTATTCCTAAATTTAATGGGCGCAAGAACGTACGGCCTATTGCGGGACCTGATTACTCCAGCCAAACCGAAGGCGGAGAGTTTTAACGAAATTGTTGCTATCCTACAGGAACACCTAAATCCTACACCACTGCTGATAGCAGAAAGATTTAAATTCCACAGGAGAAATCAGCATAAAAATGAGAGCAATGCTGATTACCTTACGGAACTACGCAAGCTATCAAAGCACTGCCAGTTTGGAGCAGGACTGGCAGATACCTTACGGGACAAATTTGTCTGTGGACTCCTGAGTGAAGGAACCCAGAAGAGGTTACTCTCAGAGAAAGAGCTGACGCTAGATAAGGCTTTCAGCGTGGCAGTATCGTACGAAGCAGCAGCAAGGGGAGCTGCGGAAATACAACAAAAGCCACAGGAATACGGCACCCACGAAATGACACGGGGATTTGCAAAATGTTATCGCTGCGGCAGAACAAACCATGACCAGAAGGGCTGCTGGTCCAAGGACAAAATATGCAGGCAATGCGGAAAGATGGGACACATTGCATGAGTTTGCAGGTCTGGGAAGAAGACCAATGACAACAAAAAGACTACGAAGGAAACGTACAGGAAAGTACAAAAGATGACGGACAGTAGTTCCGAAGACCAGATGAGCGATAGTGAATCCGGGAACAAGAGACTAAGCTGTCTCAAACTTCACAACGTAATCGCAAAAGAGGATCACCGAACCATTTGGGTCACCCTCACGATAGCAGGGTCCCAAGTCAAAATGGAATTGGATACAGGATCAGCTCTAACCGTCATGAATCGACGAGACTACGAGCGGCTATTCTCACACATACCCTTGAGAGAGACATCCATTGTCTTGAGGACGTATACGGAGCAAAAAGTATACCCCAGAGGAAAAATAAGGGTGCCTGTCGAATACAACGGCAAGAAAATACGGAAATTGTATCTCTACATTCTGCAAGATGGTGGACCACCGTTATTGGGACGTGAATGGATCAGAAAGATAAGTTTAGACTGGCACTCCATTCAGGCACTGACGGTGGCTGGTAAAAAGGATGACGACGTCACTCCTGGTCGATTGTCAACAATCTTAGCTGACGCCAAAGAGGTATTTCAACAAGAACTGGGCACTCTTAAAGGCGCAACCGCCTCGATAAAAATAGAAGAGAATGCAATTCCCAAGTTTTTCAAAGCAAGACCGGTACCATATGCAATTCGCCCAGCCGTCGAGGCAGAGCTGGAGAATCTGGAGAATGCAGGCGTGTTATCTAAGGTAGACTGGAGCGAGTGGGCGACACCCATCGTTCCTGTCATGAAGAAAACGTTAAACAATAAGTCTGAGGAGCCAAGGAAGGTTCGCATCTGTGGGGACTTCAAGGTGACGGTGAACCCAGTCCTTCACACAGTACAATATCCTCTTCCAAGGATAGAAGATATCTTCGCCTCACTATCTGGAGGGAAGCGTTTTACAAAAATTGACCTAGCACAAGCATATTTGCAGATGGAGGTTGAAGAATCCTCTAGGAAGTATCTCATGATAAACACTCACAAAGGTCTTTACCAGTATAATCGACTGGTATTCAGAGTAGCATCAGCTCTGGCGATATGGCAAAGAGCGATGGAACAAGTCCTGCAAGGGATTCCGGGGACTCAGTGTTACTTGGACGACATCCTAGTGACAGGTGAAGATGACAGTGAACACCTTGCCAACCTAGAGCAGGTGCTCACTAGACTACGTGAACATGGGCTATGAGCCAATCGCCCCAAGTGCGAGTTTTTTAAGAAACAGATATCGTATTGTGGCCACGTGATTGATGAAGAGGGGTTGCATAAGTCCCCTGACAAAATTGAAGCGGTAGTTAAGGCTCCAGCGCCTGAAAATGTGTCACAACTGAGGTCATTACTCGGATTGGTGAATTACTACCATAAGTTTTTGCCGAATTTGTCCACAATTCTGCATCCACTGAACGCCCTACTACGAACGGGAGTAGCATGGAAATGGAGCGATGAATGTAAGCGGGCATTTCGGAAGAGTAAGGACCTAATCACTTCAAGAGAAGTATTGGCTCACTACAACCCATCACTACCGATAAGACTGGCGTGTGATGCGTCTCCCTACGGCATTGGGGCGGTACTGTCACATAAATTCCTTGATGGTTCAGAGAGGCCGATAACTTTTGCGTCACGCTCGTTAACTTCAGCCGAGCGTAACTACGCCCAGATTAACAGAGAGGCCCTCAGCCTGGTGTGGGGGGTGAAGAAGTTCAATCACTACCTGCACGGTCAGAAATTTACTCTACTAACTGATCATCAACCTCTCATCTCCATTTTCAACCCTCAGAAGGGCGTACCGATAATGACGGCACAACGGCTACAGGGGTGATCCCTTTTCCTAGGGGCACACCAATATGACATCGAGTACAAAGGAACTAAACAGCATGGGAATGCTGATGGATTGTCGCGCCTACTGTTGCCGACGGTGGAAGAGGAACTGGCAGTGGATCCAGTGGAGTTATTCCACTCGACCATAGTCGAATGTCTCCCTGTGACGAATGCAAACATAGAAAAGGAAACACGAAATGACCCGACACTCTCCTGGGTCTATGATTTAATGGTGAAGGGCTGGCCAGCACATGGCGAACCACTGCTGCCAGCATTCTCGCCGAGAAGAGAACAGCTGTCAGTGTGCAGAGGAATCTTTATGTGTGGATCCAGAGTAGTAATTCCACCCAAATTGAAGGATAGAGTGCTCAATGAGCTTCATGAGGGTCATCTGGGAGGGGTAAAAATGAATAATTTAGCCAGAGCATTTGTGTGGTGGCCGGGAATCGATAGAAAAATCGAAGAGATGACCAAGAGCTGTACTGGATGCCAGAAGGTCCAAAACGCCCCACCACAAGCCCCTCTACATCCATGGGAGTGGCCCTCATCTCCATGGCAAAGGGTGCACATTGATTTTGCTGGTCCCTTTATGGACTCGATGTTTTTAATTGCGGTGGATGCACAAAGTGGCCAGAGGTAATAAAAATGTCCTCAACCACCACAGAAAAAACTATCACAGCCTTACGAACCATATTCGCCAGGAATGGGCTGCCTGAACAGATTTGCTCTGACAATGGACTACAGCTTGTGTCTGAAGAGTTCCGGAGGTTCTTAAAGAACAATGGTGTTAAGCATTACACATCCGCCCCATATCATCCAGCCACTAATGGATTGGCCGAGAGGTTTGTTCAAACATTCAAGGCGGCTATCAAGGCAATGTGTAATGAAGATATACCCCTACAACACAAGGTGGATAACTTCTTGTTTGCCTACCGGAATGCGACACATGCGGTTACCAACCAAACTCCAGCCATGATGTTCTTCAATCGAAGACTACGATGCCGCTTGGATTTGGTTAAGCCAAACGTCAGAAGAGATGTGGAGAACAGGCAGTTTCAGAATATGAATGAAAGGCCGACCAGGAGTTTTAAGATAGGTCAACCAGTATTGGCCCGGGGCTACTGCACAGAGAAATGGCAGCCAGGAATGATCTGTACATGGCAAGGACCTCTAATGTATACCGTGGACGTTGGAGAGAGCATTGTAAGACGCCATGCTGACCAGATTCTAGAGTCACTGGAAAACGTCAACTCCACACCACAATCTGATACACCTGGCGATGAAACCGAAGTACCAATTGCATCTACCGCAGAATCGGTGATATTGGAAGCAGACGAACCAAACAACGACATTGATCCCGACTCAACCTTGCCAGAAGAACCCGATATCCCAGAGGCATTATCCAGACAGAATCAGGAAGCCTCCTCAAAGACTGAACTTATAATTGCTTAACTTCAACCAATGTATCTAGCAACCGTAATTGTCATTGTAATTAGTTATGATTTAGTTGTTAAATGAATGTTATGTATTGTTTATCTAAAAGGGGAGGAATTGTTGTGTATGTACCTGTGGTAAACCACTGTTTGTATTCCTGTTTGTCCTGTTTGTATTCCACTGTGTACATGCCTGGACATGCCTCGGCTGACTCCTCCCACAGGTCCTAGTATAAAGGTGACTGCTCCCCAGCCCTTAGTATCATGGACCGGTCGACCACGCGAGGCAGACCTCCATTCTGTTGTTAATAAAAGCCTTTAGTTACTCTTCTAACTCTCAGTCTTTTATGAGTAATTGATAGCGCATCAGTACCTTTAAGGGAATAACTGGTCTCAGACTGCAGTACCGGCAGTGACCACCCCTGTATAAAAGGCCCTAGCAGGCTTCTGTAGTTTCAGTTTCCAGGTTGTCTCCATTCAGTAAAGACTTGTTATAATCAACTCCTGCAGTCCGTGTCTCAATTGTACACGGACATAATAATTTCCACCAGCCTTTGTGTGAAGAAGTGCTTCCTGACATCGCCCCTGAACAGCCTGGCTCTAATTTTAAGGTTATGCCCCCTTGTTCTGGACTCCCCCCACCAGAGGAAAGTGTCTCTTTATCTACCCTATCAACTCCTTTAATCATCTTAAACACCTCGATTAGGTCACCCCTTAATCTGCTATACTCCAAGGAACACAAGACTAGTCTATTCAACCTGTCCAAATAAGCTAACCCTTTTAGTCCTGGTATCATTCTGGTGAATCTGTGCTGCTCCCCCTCCAAGGCCAATATATCCTTCCTGAGGTGCGGGGCCCAGAACTGAATGAAGTTCTCCAGATGAGGTCTATTATTCAGTGACTTGGCCTCCACAGCCCTCTGTGGTAGAGAATTCCACAGGTTCGCCACCCTCTGAGTGAAGAAACTTCTCATCTCAGTCCTAAATGTCTTACCCCGTATCGAGACAGTGACCCCTTGTTCTAGACCCCCCAGCCAGGGGAAACATACTCCCTGCATCCAGTCTGTCCAGCCCTGTCAGATATTTATGTGTTTCAATGAGATCCCCTCTCATTCTTCTAAACGCTAGTGAATACAGGCCTAGTCGGCCCAATCTCTCCTTATACGACAGTCCTGCCATCCCAGGAATCAGTCTGGTGAACCTTCGCTGCACTCCCTCTATGGTAAGTATATCCTTTCTTAGGTAAGGAGACAAAAACTGCACACAGTACTCCAGGTGTGGTCTCACCAAGGCCCTGTATAACTGTAGTAAGACATCCTTGTTCCTGTACTCAAATCCTCTTGCAATGAAGGCCAACATACCATTTGCCTTCCTAACTGCTTGCTGCACCTGCATGTTTGCTTTCAGTGACTGGTGTACAAAGACACCCAGGTCCCTTTGTACATCAACATTTTCCAATCTATCACCATTTAAATAATACTCTGCCTTTCTGTTTTTCCTACTGAAGTGGATAACTTCACATTTATCCATGTTGTACTGCATCTGCCATGTATTTGCCCTCACTCAACTTGTCTAAATTGCCTTGAAGCCTCTTTGCATCCTCCTCACAACCTCACCTAGTTTTGTGTCGTCAGCAAACTTGGAAATATTACATTTGGTTCCCTCATCCAAATCATTGATATATATTGTGAATAGCTAGAGCCCAAGCACTGATCCCTGCTGTACCCCACCAGTCACCGCCTGCCACCCCAAAAAAGATCCATTTATTCCTACTCTCTGTTTCCTGTCTGTTAACCAATTTTCAATCCATGCCAGTATATTACCCCCAATTCCATGTGCTTTAATTTTACACACTAACCTCTTATGTGGGACTTTATCAAAGGCCTTCTGAAAATCCAAATACACCACATCCACTGGTTCTCCCTTATCTATTCTACCAGTTACATCCTCAAAAAACTCCAGTATGCTTGTCATAAATCCATGTTGACTTTGTCTAATCCCGTTGATATTTTCTAAGTGTCCTGTTATCACATCCTTTATAATACTCTAGCATTTTTCCTACCACTGATGTTAAGCTAACTGGTCTGTCGTTCCCAGTTTTCTCGCTCCCTCCTTTTTAAAATAGCGGAGTTACATTTGCCACCCTCCAATCTGCAGGAACTGTTCCATAATCTATAGAATTTTGGAAGATGACAACCAATGCATCCACTATTTCCATGGCTACCTCTTTTAGTACTCTGGGATGCAGATTATCAGGCCCTGGGGATTTATCAGCTTTCAGTCCCATTAATTTCTCCAGCACTATTTTTTTACCAATACTAATTTACTTTAATTCCTCCTTCTCACTAGACCCTTGGTTCCCTAGCATTTCTGGGAAGTTATTTGTGTCCTCTTCCGTGAAGACAGAACCAAAGTATTTGCTTAATTGCTCTGCCATTTCCTTATTCCCCATTATAAATTCTCCCGTTTCTGACTGTAAGGGACCGACATTTGTCTTCACTAATCTTTTTATTTTTACATACTTGTAGAAACTTTTACTGTCGGCTTTTATGTTCCTTGCAAGTTTACTCTCGTACTCTATTTTCCCCTCTTAATCAATCTCTTGGTTCCTTTTTGCTGAATTTTAAACTGCTCCCAATCCTCAGGCTTGCTACTTTTTCTGCCAACTTTATATGACTCCTCTTTGGCTCTAATACTATCCTTAATTTCTTTTGTTAGCCATGGTTGGCTGCTTTTCCTTTTGTGTTTTTTCGCCAGAAAGGAATGTATAACTGTTGCAAATGATACCGTCGTTCCTTAAATGTTAGCCATTGCCTATCCACCGTCATGCCTTTTACTGAAACTCCCCAATCTACCATAGCCAACTCACTCCTCATATCTTCGCAGTTTCCTTTGTTTAGATTTAGGACCCTAGTTTCGGATTGGACTTCTTCACTTTCCATCTTAATGAAGAATTCTATCATGTTATGGTCACTCTTCCCTAAAGGACCCTGCACAACAAGATTATTAATTAACCCCTTCTCATTGCACAATACCTAATCTAGGATAGCCTGTTCCCTAGTTGGCTCCTCAACGTACTGGTCTAAAAAACCATCTCGTACACACTTCAGGAATTCATCCTCCACAATATTATTGCTAATTTGGTTTGGCCAGTCTTTATGTAGTACTCTTGTTACATGCATCTCTAATTTCCTGTTTGATGCCATCCCCTACATTACCACTACTGTTTGGAGGCCTATAGATATCTCCCACCAATGTTTTCTGCCCCTTGGTGCTTCTTAGCTACACCCAGACTTATTCTACATCCTGATTTTCTGAGCCAATATCCTTTCTCACTATTGCTCAGATTTCATCCTTTACTCACAACACCACCCCACCTCCTTTTCCTTTTTGCCTGTCCTTTCTAAATATCGAATATCCTTGGATATTCAGCTCCCAGCCTTGGTCACCCTGCAGCCATGTCTCCATAATCACAATTATATCGTATCCGTTTACATCTATTTGCGCTGTTAATTCATCTACCTTATTATGAATGCTTCATGCATTCAGATAGAGTGCCTTTAGATTTGTCTTTTAACATTTTTAGACATCTTAACATTTGTTTGTACTACGGCCCTATTTGTCTTACCATGTTTTCTTACCCGGACCCTATTTGCTAGTGTGCTCCTTTGTGTGTACGCTCTGTCCCTTCCTGACACAATCTGGTTATCCTTCCCCCAATCACTTTGCTGCACTGCTTCCTTGTCTTTTCTCTTTAGCAATCTAGATTTCTCTCCACCGGGACCCTCCACCCACCTTATTTAGTTTAAAGCCCACAGGAGGCCATTTGGCCCAACAAGTCCGTGCCGGCTCTCTGTAAAGCAATCCAGTCAGTCCCATTCCCCCGCTCTATCCCTGTAGCTCTACAAGTTTATTTCCCTCAAGTGCCTATCCAGTCTCCCATTGAGTGTCGCCGCTTCCACCACTTCCGTCGGTAGCGAGTTCCAGGTCCTCACCACTCGCTGTGTAAAAAAGTTTTTCCTCACATCCCCCCCCCCCCCCCCCCCCGTATCTCTTGCCCAAAACCTTAAATCTGTGTCCCCCTAGTCCTTGTGCCATCAACTAGTGGGAACAGCCTTTCCCTGTCCAGCCTATCCAAACCCGTCATAATCTTATACACTTCTATTAAATCACCCCTCAACCTCCTTTGCGCTAATGAAAACAAATCCAGCTTCTCCAACCTGTCCTTGTAGCCAAGATCCCCCATCCCTGGAACCATTCTGGTAAATCTTCTCTGAACCCTTTCAAGAGCCTTCACATCCTTCCCAAAGTGTGGTAACCAGAACTGGATGCAATATTCCAGTTGTGGCCTAACCAGCACCTTACAAAGGTTCAGCATAACTTCTCTACTTTTGTACTCAATACCTCTATTTATGAAGCTTTGTTAACCACTCTTTCAATATGTCCCGCCACCTTCAGGGACCTATGCACATTAACTCCCAGGTCCCTCTGTCCCTGCACACTTGTGTGGAGCTTTTGCCTCAGAGGACATCATGTTAAAAATAGAAACATAGAAGATAGGAGCAGGAGTAGGCCATTCAGCCCCTCGAGCCTGCTTCGCCATTCAATGCGATCATGGCTGATCATCCAAATTCAGTACCCGGTCCCTGCTTTCTCCCCATACCCCTTGATCCCTTTAGCCTTAAGAAATATATCCAACTCCTTCTGGAATATATTTAATGTATTGGCCTCTACTGCCTTCTGTGGTAGAGAATTCCACAGGTTCACCACTCTCTGGGTGAAGAAATTCCTCCTCATTTCTGTCCTAAATGGCCCACCCCTTATCCTTAGACTGTGACCCCTGGTTCTGGACTCCCCGACCATCGGGAACATCCTTCCTGCATCTAGTCTGTCCAGTCCTGTCAGAATTTTATAAGTTTCAATGAGATCACCTCTTATTCTTCTAAACTCCAGCGAGTACAAGCCCAATCGACCCAATCTCTCCTCATACGTCATTCCTGCCATCCCAGGTATCAGCATGGTGAATCTTCGCTGAACTCCTTCCATGGCAAGAACATCCTTCCTCAGATAAGGCGACCAAAACTGCACACAATACTCAAGATGTGGTCTCACCAAGGTCCTGTATAACTGCAGCAAGACATCCTTGTTCCTGTACTCAAACCCTCTCGCTACGAAGGCCAACATACCATTTGCCTTCTTAACTGCCTGCTGCACCTGCATGCTTACCTTCAGCGACTGGAGCACAAGGACACCCAGGTCTCGTTGCACTTCCCCTTCTCCCAATCTATTGCCATTCAGATAATAATCCGCCTTCCTGTTTTTGCCACCAAAGTGGATAACCTCACATTTATCCACGTTATATTGCATCTGCCATGCTTTTGCCCAGTCACCCAACCTGTCCAAATCATCCTGGAGTTTCTCTGCATCCTCCTCACAGCACACACGCCCACCCAGCTTTGTGTCGTCTGCAAATTTGGAGACATTACATCTAGTTCCCTTGTCTAGATCATTAATATATATTGTGAATAGCTGGGGTCCAAGGACCGATCCCTGCGGTACCCCACTAGTCACTGCCTGCCACTCGGAAAAAGACCCGTTTATTCCAACTCTTTGCTTTCTGTCTGCCAACCAGTTCTCTATCCAAGTCAATACCTTGCCCCCAATCCCATGTGCCTTAACTTTACACGCTAATCTCTTATGCGGGGCCTTATCGAAAGCCTTCTGAAAGTCCAAATACACCACATCCACTGGTTCTCCCTTATCTATTTTACCAGTTACATCCTCAAAAAATTCCAGTAGATTAGTCAAGCATGATTTACCTTTTGTAAATCCATGTTGACTTTGTCCGATCCTCTCACATCTAAGGCCTTGCACCTTCTGATGGGACTTCACATTCTTTTAAGTCCTGGCTGCTTAATTCTGTAAAAGATCAGCCTGAGCCTCAGTCATTCGTTAATGTAATATGTTAGGGAGTGAGAAAGAACAGAGACAAACAAGAGAAGTGACCTGAGCTACTTTTATTAATTTGAAGAAATCATAAGAATAAGACAATTAACATTACATATTCAATTTTCTGTGGAGACCGTGAGCGATGGTAAATTAGAGCGACAGTTCTTTAAATGCATTTGATATCTATGCCAGTTCTTATACATTTACAATTTCCATTATGATATACAGCAATGGAACACAGTGTTACATGCTGCTCACTTTGCATTGGGACATTGGCTCCTCACCCTCTGCTCCTCACTGACCTCCTTGGGGTTCGCCCCAGTTCTGAACAACAGAACAAAGTGAAAGTTGAAGCCTAAACTGTAGCAGTTCCCAAGGATGATAACCAGCACCACGGTCATGAATGATTCTTATCTCCGAGCAGGTCCATCACATCCCAGGTACCTGTGACTCGCTCCAACAAATGCTGTCCTGATCTGGAACAATGCTGGAGCCAGAGAACAAGCAAGTGCTTGACCGGAAATTCAGCCGCAATCCCACACAATGTCCAGCACTGTCAAAACAGAGCTCATGATCATGCTGGCTATTGTTTACCGAGATTGGTGTTAAAATGTTAATGTCTGTCACCAGCCCTCGTCCCAAAAGAAGCAAAAATACACAGCATTGTCGAGCTGTTGTGGCTCGGTGCATTTCAGGGCTCCCTCTGGTCCCTTGTGATGGTCACCATGGTAACGAGCACTGTACACCAGTTCCTTGTGGAGCCAAACCAGATAAGATAGCAAGGAGGGATTGTGTCAGCACAAGTCTCCAGTGAGGTACCTCGACAGAGCAGCCAGCAGTGACATGAAGGACAACAGGCGACAGGTCACAATTCTTCACTGTTTAAACATTTAGAGTGAAATTGCACTGTGAGATATGAGCGCGCCAACACAGCGACAACTTTCTATCAAATTCCTCTATCCAGTATTTTCGCAAAGATATTACTGCAATTATAGCTAACACACAGTGCAAAAAACTCATGATGTGAGTTCACCGTAATTGTTTCAGATAATTTCAAAATCAGAATATATATTCACAGAAAAAAAACATTGAGATTCAATTAGAAGTGTGTCTGCTGTGCAAAGTGTGAACTCTTTAAATTTGACTCACGGGCACAGCGCCTTTAAAATTAGATGTAAACATTTTTTGGAATCACACCTAATCTGAGTAGTGAGGGTGTTGGCAGGAATAATCAGCAACAGCAATTTAGTTTCTGAAACAAGAAAAAAAGACATCATATGGTGAGAACAGAATGCGGCTTCCAAACTGTCCAGAAAACACTAATCTGATGCTGGAGGAAGATTTTCAGTTTCTGCGGCTGGAGGTTTGCAGTCTGCAGTTTGCCTCTTTTCACTAAATATCAAACATGCCCAGAGTGTGGACTTGTTTTTACACTGTTTTTGTTAAGGGCTGATCAGTGATTGTGGACATAAGTTGCGTACAGGGACTAGAGACTACTTTTTTGATTGGGAAGGGAAGGAACAAGCAGTCTGACCCATAACAGTGCGGAGCTGAGAATGTATTCTTTTGGTTTGTTTTTACAGTGAACACATTGTAATCATGATGTGGAGATGCCGGTGTTGGACTGGGGTGGACAAATGTAGGAAGTCACACACCAGGTTATAGTCCAACAGTTTTATTTGAAATCACAAGCTTTCGGAGCGCTGCTCCTTCGTCAGGTGAAGTGAAGAGAAGCATACAGGCACAGCATATATAGTCAGAGAAAACTGCCAGATGATTACAGGTAATCTTTCTAACTGCCCTTTATCACACCTCGGCAGAGAGATAATCACAGCAGTCAAAGGTGTGAATGGTGTCCAAACATGTCAGTCAGGAAAACATTACATCAAAGAACAATGAGGTGGGGTTACAAGGGGTCAAATGTTGCAGATGCTGGGGTCTGTATGAAAAACAGAAAAAAAACCAAAAAACTTGCTGGAAATCACAGCCGGACCGGCTATGATTTCCAGCAAAGTTTTTTGTTTTTCATACAGACCCCAGCATCTGCAACATTTGACCCCTTGTAACCCCACCTCATTGTTCTTTGATGTAATGTTTTCCTGACTGACCTGTTTGGACACCATTCACAACTTTGACTGCTGTGATTATCTCTCTGCCGAGGTGTGATAAAGGGCAGTTAGAAAGATTACCTGTAATCATCTGGCAGTTTTCTCTGACTATATATGCTGTGCCTGTATGCTTCTCTTCACTTCACCTGACGAAGGAGCAGCGCTCCGAAAGCTTGTGATTTCAAATAAAGCTGTTGGACTATAACCTGGTGTTGTGTGACTTCCTACATTGTAATCAGACTTGTAAAGCGGTAGTTACTTTTGGGAAGTGCAGTGTTGTTATAGCCCAGTGTTGCACGATTACTGTTTGCACTGCCCCCAGACACGACCAGACTTATATAAACAGAAAGATTGGTACCAGTAGCGAGATCATGTGTGTCACTAATGCGGCAATCGGTGGGTAGTCTGTTTTTGCAAACTTTATTTTCTAAAGTTTAAAGAAAAATCTCTGCGTGCCTCATTGTATGTCTAATGATCGAAAAGAGCTGGCTATCTCAATGTTTTGAACACTGGAGGCTAGGCGCATGGCTCCCATTGCCCGGTGACCATGCGGTCTCATCTCACGCCCCCAATAGTTGCTGCTCTTTAATGGCCCACTGAACGTTAGTTTGAAGCTGTGATTTTACAAATGATAAACTCCCGTCAGGAGACGGTGCTGGAAAGTCAGCTCTTCCCCACTGGGAAGGGTAAGAAAGAGGAAAGGGTGAAGGTCAAGGGGCCAGGCAACATCCGTGGAGAGAAAAAAAGTCAATGTTTCGGGTCAAACCCTTGTCTTGACAAAGGATTTGACCTGAAACGTTGACTCTATTTCTCTCTCCACGGATGTTGCCTGGCCTGCTGAGTTTTTCCAGCATTTTCTGTTGTTATTTCGGATTTCCAGCATCTGCAGTATTTTGCTATCGTAAACGTCAAGGGGCATGTTCTAGCCGATCACAGAACTCCTTTGGCATGAATCTGACAAGAGGTTTCTCAACTCGCCAGTTAGGCTGAGGAAGCAGAGAAAATAAGTTACAACATTAAATTATTCTTTTTCATGTTTTAGAACATGACTGGGGGTGGGGGGGGGGGGGGAGATATTCCAAGAATAAAAATGAATTTAACTGGAATTAAACGGTAATTAGCCAGATTGCAGCCGGGGCCCTCGAGGTGCTCAAATTCTCATCGTACATACAGGAGACTTTTAACAGTTTGAGCATTTAAACCAGAGCCCCGCTGGAACACAACAGTTTAAATACTTTTGTCCAAATAAGACATGAAATGAATGAACCCTCAACACTTCCTATGTGAGAAGCAATGGTGCTTTCACTTCATTCACTGCTCAACTCATCACCGATAATAGCCGTGAAATATTTATCAGTCCTGTCCCGACATACACTTCACTGTCAAAGATTAACGATAGAAAGAGAAGGAGTTGCATTTCTATAGCGCCTTTCACTGCCTCAGGACGTCCCAAAGCGCTTCACAGTCAGTTAGGTTTTTTGAAGTGTAGTCACTGTTGTAATGTAGGAAACTATATGCATATGCACGTCAACCTTAACATCACACAGCTTTTCCACATAATGGGGAGAAATTTCCTCTTTACGCTTAGCAAATATGAAAGCATTTTTAATAAACTGGCCTTGGAGTTTCGGCTCCCATCGATAATAATAGACATTTCTGAAATCCTTAGGTCTGAAAATGTTGAAATTTAATGTTTTTGAACCTCCATTTTCTTCCCAACACAGGTACCCGGCACAGCAGTCCCAGAATTAACAGCTCTTCCCTGCTACACAACCAAACGCTCTACTCCGAGTACGACTTGATATCCATTCATTTCCTAAACCGCACAAGAAACAAATCTGACAAGGTGATGTGATGCAGAGAGCAGCAAGCACAGTTATCTGTCACTACAGGATGTACAAATTCCTCACCCCCCTTAGGTGCTGAGCTTGTATACTCATACGGTTTATCAAATGCTTGGATTTCATTAATAAATGAAGAAGGCCGCAAGCTGTCTGGTTGTCCAGCCAGCGCGAATTCTGAAATCCTCTGTACTCCTAACATGATTATATCTTCAGTGATTCATATAGCCTGTTATTTAAGCAGATTGGTAGCTGTATTTGCAACTTTTGATTGGACTCTACCGTGTCCCAGACAGGCCATCTTGCCTAAAGGTACTTTTCCAATGCAGGCCCTTTCATATTGATAGTATTTAACAAGCATAACCAAATATGTTAGCACATCTTATCATTGTGCATACCATAGGTGTATTTAAGGGAAAGCTGGATAAGCACATAAGGAGAAAGGAATAGAAGGATATGCTGATAGGGAGAGAGGAAGTGGGGTGGGAGGAGGCTCGTGTGGAGCAGAAACAACAGCATAGACCAGTTGGGCCGAATGGCCTGTTTCTGTGCTGTAAACTCTGTGTAATTAAGAGTGTATACATTCCCTGCAGAGAGATACTGACTGATAGACTAGAATTCACTAGCAACTCTGTGCTTGGCAATGGGATTATCACTTGACTGAAATAATGGAAGTGGTAATAATGAAAGTAATTTCGTTTAATGATTTCCTTTTCAATCTGCCACTTAATTTCCCCCATTACATTCTCCTTGACAAACAAATTCTGTCTCCCTATTTATTGATATAAATAAATTGAGAATAATGTACAGGAAGTTGCTGAATGCCATCACAAGATTGGTTCATGTAAAGAAGATTGCAGCGTTCTAGGATACAAACACCACTGTCTTTCTATTACAGCTTTTAACATCCACCTAAACAGGCAGACATGGTCTCGCTTTTCATTTCATCTGAGGTATGGCACTTCCAACAACGCAGCGCTCCCTCACTGCACTGACGTGTCAGCCGAGATAGACTCGAATTCTAGAGTGAGGCCTGAATCCATAACCTTCTGGGCCAGGGGCGCAAGTGCGAGCAGGTGTGCGAAACCGACAGTCAAAACCACTTCGATAGGAATGCAGGACAACACCTGACAGAGCAGCCAATTGCACAGGTCTCCCCTCATGAATAAAATAAACGTGGTATTCAATGGTTTTAATGTGCAGTATTCTATTCATAGAATGTGCGCCTGGCTTGTGTGTTACAGTTGGATAGGGACTCGTGTAACGAGTGAATTTCTAGTTGGATGCAGTGACCTTTCTTTGCTGCACATTGTGTAGTAGCTCTTGAAAATGCCGAGGGCCAGCTGTCACTACAGTGCTCATTTCATCAATAATTGCTGTTCCCTCATTGGAGAGGGTGCAGTGATGGACTGTGCATGTGCTGGTCCCTAGAACCTGTCCTTGATGGGGAGATTTGTTTGGTTAGGTGCTGTAGGCTGTGCGTGTTTCTTCTTTGTGTGAGTCGGTTCTGTGAGGGTCTGTGTTATTGTATCTTTAATGATCCCGGGTGTTTCGAAGCAGTCACGGTGAGGGAGTTGCTACCTGGTGCTCGCTAATTTCGAGAGTGAGCAAACAGCGTACAGACAAAGGCGGCTCTTCCTTCGATTTGATCGCCCGTTTCTTAAATGAGCCCAGTCAGGAGACGACCGTCTCCTCAACACTTCCTGGCAACCCACTCCAGCTGATCATGCTCAGTGTGAAGAAATAGTTCCCAATGTCTGTCCCAAACTTGACCTTCACACCCGGAGCCCGTCTTCTCCTGCCCTGAGGTCTTTGAAAGTACTGTTAAGCTTTTATTATTTCTAGCCGGTTACGTATTGTTTATTAATTTGCCCTTCAAAAAGCTGCCTTTATTACCCATCTCTATATGCCTGGCGTCCTCTATATCCCTCCAGCAAGCTCCCTCCTTCTGTCTCTTTTTGAGGCGGAAGAGATCTAGTTATGAAGTTGTTCTTCTACCACTGGTGGTTTGTGAGGAAATAGTTTGAGTCACACTGTTATTTTGTGGATGGACTAAATTTTGTATTCCACGTCCACGAGTGAACATGAGACTACGTCAAGTGGTATTCTGGACCACTTCTGCTACCTGAACAGTAGCCAGGGTTCCTTTCACATCCCAACTCGTGGTCAATGTGAGTGGTGCATGCAATGATCTGCTATCAATGGTATTACTGCTTTCTTGCACTCTCATTGTCAATGAGAACTCAGAGATTACATATTATTATTACAGCCCAATGAAATAACCTAAACTGGCCAGAGTTTTCCAATTCACCATTTCCAACCTCAGCTCACAACCCACAGTCAATCATTGAATCTCCGCCCACCCCGCGCGCTTTTTGAAGACCGCTATTTCTTGTGGGTTTGGTTTCAGGATGATCTCGGGCTGGTAATGTTTAACTCTTATTCTCAGCAATTCATTCCCATAATGCAGCTGAACTGAGTGGGCTGCCAGTTCAGGATCTGCTCCAGTGCAGCTCACACTGGTCCCCTTCAAAGAGCCAAGACTTTCATTCTATTTTTTTTGAGGGGGAACAGAAATAAGTTTGCTCCTCCCAATATTCCTGATTCAATATTTATATCTCATTCTGTGACCTCTGTCCTTAATTTCTCTTGCATTATGGCCTAATTTTACACATGCCCAGAATTTGTTTCCTACGTTACAACAATAAACACACTTCAAAAGATCTTAATTGGCTGTAAAGCGCTTTGAGACGTCCTGAGGTCGTGAAAGCCGCTATATAAATGCAAGTCTTTATATGTTTCTGCAACTACACAGAACAATGCAAGGCAGAGCTGCTCTGTGTAAACACATCACTAAATCCATCCATTGCCCAACCAACACTCAGTACACATCTAGTTGTATTTCTCCATCAAAAGCAAAATACTGCGGACGGACGGATGGAAGGATGGATGTTGCACTCAAAAGCTGGGACTGCTCTGAGTGATTATGCAGTCAGAGTTGTTTGCACTAACCAGATGTGAAGTAACAAGAAAAAGAGGGACATGTCCCACTTTGTGACTGCGTGAAATCACTGAATCAAAAAATACGTCTGCAGAAATTGCTGTGGGTTTAGATCCACACCAACTCAAAACCTGGAATTTAAAGTGTAACAGCAACTCAGCATCAAACACCCACCTACTTTGCGGATTCAAAACCATCTCCCACTTAAATTCAAATCAAATCAGAGCCAAATGCCTTCTACCTCCTGGCTCATAAGATGTTGGTTCATATTGAACGTTTTACTTTACAAGCCTTTGTTCAGAATTAGCTGGGACTCGAATCGCTGAAGGAACTGAATGGAGGTGGTGTAAGTGGGTAAAACAGAGGACCTAATTCTTTAAGTGGTGAAATGTGTTCACAACATATACCTTACAAAGATATACGTGGTTTAACAATAATCAGCTTTGGACTCTCAGCCTCACACCTGCCATGTTTCACTGCCTTCATATAGATTTGGAAGAATGGGTTTGGCCGCAGACCCATTTTGTACAAGATGGAGCTGAAGGATATTGAAATCAAACCCATTATCTGTAACGTCAGAGCTAGAAAAGTCATTCCAGAAACTGCTCTCCCTCACCACATAGGGATTCCCAGTTTATGATTGGGGCTGGTTTACAATCAACCCCCTAAATGTCCAATCCCCTCACACCTCAATGGCTCTAAAGGATTGGGGTCCCTGATTATTTAAACACAGGGTGTGGTGCTATCAGGATTCTGATAGTCACTCAGCGTTCATGGGGTGGGTGGCAGTGCAAGGCCGGCAGTAATGACCCTCCTGTTGTAATGAACACGATTCCTAGAGAGGCTGCATTATGAGATAGGCCTGTTAATTAGCCAGTTAAGTACTGAGTTAACAAACACCTTTACTAACGAATCTTTCATTTCCTGGTTAGAGCAGATTTACTTTTGTAAATATTGGTTAGTTGCCACCAATCAATGATTTCTCTCTGACCTTCCTTCCGACTGCTTACTCTCCCCTCACAGCCCAGGCAAGAAATCTGGCTAGCTAGGAAATATCAAACATCGCAAAACACTGAGCTTCTACCCTGTCCAAATGTCACTGTACACACACTCGCGCAAAGGCAGCGACAACCCGATGACTGCTCAACAGTTGAGAGTGCCAGTCTGAATTGGGCCATTTCCATCAGCTCTCCATCAGCCAGATCTCCAGGTCAGAGCTACCCAGCGGGGCCCCTTGGGAGGAGGAGGGTTTACCTGGTCCATTAACAGGGCCACAGTCAAGAAAGCCTTTTTTTCTTAAAAAATGTAGCATTTCTGAAATGCATTTCATTTCTTGTACTTGGTTACAAGGGGTGGAGAGCGTTTCAGCACAGTGTTCTCTCTATTTCGCTGGGGGTGGGGGGGGGGGGGCGGGGAGGAGGAGGTCGATGGAAAGTGAACATCTGAGATTACATTTCTATAATTAGCTAACATTAGCGACACTGGGGACTCCCCAGCCCAGCCCTTGTGCACCGTACCAAAGGCAGATGCACAGAGCAGGAAAAAAAGAGATAGGGCAAAAGAAACGTTTTTTTTTTTTTTATATAAAGTTCTCTGATTAATGCTTCAAGCTGACAGGTGGCTCAGGTAAACAGTCTAAACAGACAGACAGGGTCGGATCTGCACGCTGCTGTTGCCATGTCTGCCAGACAGTTTTATAATGAATTCAATTTAAACACTATCACATGTCTAAATCATTTCCCGCTCATCCCTGAAGTCTATTTCATAAAATCAAACAATCTTGTCATTAGAACAAGAGTTTCTTCCTGATATTAAGGATGCTGTGGGTACAGTTCTCATTTAGATGTGTAACTGTGTTTCTAACTGTGCATTTATATGACACATTATGATGTCTCTTAGAAAACACTCCAAAGCACTTCACATACAATGAATTACTTTGAAGCTGTCACCCATTCTGTGCACAGCAAGATCCCACAAACAGCAATGAGACGAATGACCAGCAAATCTGCTTTTTTGGTGGTGTTGGTAAACGGATTTTGGCCGGGACACCGGAATAAGCAGCGCGCGCTTTGGAAATGTGCCTCAAAGGGCGGCACCTCCAACAGTGCAGCACGCCCCTGGTACATTCGAAAGGGTGTTTGGGAAGCAGTCAGTTTGTGATTGTTCCCGTACTGGGCTGAATTTTGGCAGCAAAATCCGGGGGAAAGATTCTCTGTTATTTGCAGCAATATCGTAAATGTTTTTATCAAGAACATTTTTGCTACAAACAGAAAACAAAAGGAATCTCCTCTGGCCTTAGACATGTTGCATCAACTAATACTTTGCTTGTTTTAAGTCGTGGCTCTGGAATGGAAATATCTCATGGGTGATGTGGGTTTCGCTTATGTCTCATATGGGCATGAATTACAACTGGTACCAGCACGAGTACCATCTTTTTATTACGTGCTGCTGATTTTTGTTCATGTTCCCCATCAGTTTTCCACGGTCAGACCCAGATTTCGGTTTCCATTCTGGAGAAGAGTGACCAAGTCAAAATGTGCAACACAGTGGAAGAACTGAGCATTGCCAGTCTCATGGCTAAAACAGGAGCCACCTGCTGGGAGTTATCATTAGTACAGCGAGTCACCACAATGAACACAGCACTTACCACCCAAAGTTACAAGCACTTCCCACAGCGAATGCAGCATACTGATAAATCCGTCAGAGTCGGCACCACTCGTTCAGCATAGGCACAACTGTATGACACACACAATCATTTAAAGTGCAACTCCTTATTCATTTTATCTATTACGCAGCTTCAAAGGTTTAGCTGATAATTAATTTTGCATATACATATAAGAGTACTCTCTATACCTCATTTCGTTATTAACAACAGTATATATTGCACTTGGAGACAGCAGTACATGTTTGACACAGAATTGATTATATTTAGCAACTTATAAATCCGCAAGGACCTGGGCAATATGTAATTCAACACTTCATGAACACCTGTAATATGATATGTATGTACTTACAGCTATGATATATTAAAAATGAGTGTACTGCGGTGCCACTATTAACAGGAGGAGTGATTACAGACTGACAAGTTCACATAGACACTTCCCATTATAAATGTGGATTATGGAATTTATAATGGAAATATAAAAATAAGGACAGAATGTATGATTTTCAAATGGGGACTGAGTTTACGTCTGTGCGGCCTAGTCCAATTATCCCCCCCCCCCGCCCAAACCCGGTCCGAGCTGAAGACTACACTTGGTCTCGACTCCCCATGTTCAACGTCACAGGACATTGACTAGTACATACAAAAACTCAGGAATGTAATGATTTAGAATGGACACCATTTACACTAATCACTGCCGTTTACATATACCAGCACCTTCATGCAATTCCAATTGTCAACTGACGACACTTTAAGCCTGGATGGTCCTTTACAGGATCTCAACTTCTTTGCCATATATCCCAGTTTTACTTTACATTTGTGTCATATTTTTAGGCAAGCACTATACTTATAGGAACAGCCGAGGGCATCTATGATAAATGTTAAAAGGTGCAGAGAAGTGAGATCGGGGTAGATAGCTGTGATGTGGAGCTAGTGCTGGCACAGACTGAAGGACTGAATGGTCCTCTTCTGTGCTGAAATTTCTCTGACTTTACAATCAGATTTTATGTCTGAAGCAGTGTATTAAAAACTAAACTTAAATATACATATTATATACTGTTCTCACTGCAAGAGTTTGCTGAATGCGATCTGTACCAGCAAAATATTTACAGGTGTCAAAATGGGGGCTGGGGAGGAATTTCGTCAAGCTATGCTTTAATGAGATAGATTCAGTAGCAGATATGTTGGGGTGGAGCAGTGAGTAGGTTGTAGGAGATTTCTTCTGGTTACTAAGTATTGGCGACAATGCAAACATAGCAAGAGACAGTGACCAGAGGAAATGTACCCCCACCGTTAGCTCTCAACAATGGATGAAACCTACCTCTATTTGCTACATGTATCAAAATCCGAAAGGGATTTCATTAAAAAAAGAGGAAAACTCACCCCCCACCCCCGCGTCCAAAGTATGTGGTAGATTCAAGGTATGTATGTTAACATGGACTGCTCCTTTCAATCAGCACTTTCCATAATAAGTGTGAAATATTCCATGAAACCCCGGAACAATTTGCAAAGTTTGGTATAATGGGAATTGCAGATTTTCGTCTTTCTTTCCCTGCATCTTCAAAGTAAAAGTTACCATTTGAAGACATTGGTTTGCTGTTTGAGGCTGAGATCACAGGCTTCGTCTGATTTCTGCGAGCAGGGCCTGGGCTATATTTTCTGGTTTATATCAGCTGTAGTAATTGCATTCACACAATCTGGACCCACTAGCTCAACACTACAGTGAATGACCTTGCTGAGGAATGACGATTAAATACTGTCAAATACCACCCCAGGAAGGAGTCAAGCCAAAAAATTAAATATGGCATTTTTGGTGCTGAGACTCAACAATTGAAAACAATCTCGGTCCTTCCTAAAATCACTGCTGTATCATTTGGCAATTTGAATGAGACAGCGCTTCTCTCTGCCATCACAACCAGTGTGCAGCACACATGAATGTTGTGCCCAAGATGAAGCATGCCAAGATCATGGCAGAGCAACATGGTTCCAAAGTCAGATGCAGTTAGTCCGGCACATCAGTGATCGTGGAAAATCACTAAGGGATCTTCAAATCCCCACACCATCTGTTTGAATCGCCTTTCCGAGGGAAGCTGTCAAATTAGTGCAGAGTTCTGTTCTGTGGACTTGTGTCTATTGGGAAATGGATCGCAAGACTGTCTAAAAGATTCAGTGAAGATCATTTAAAGCCAGAGAGGCAGGAGATGAAAACTTTCATCTCACGAGTCTGGCCTGAATTTAAACCCAGATCCATTAGGGCGAAAGGTCAGTGGTGACGCATGGCACCATTTATACAAGGTACTGAAAATATATAATTGGTAATTAGCCATCAAAGTAACATATTTGTTGACAAGTGGCTGTTGCACAGCAACCGTTACATTGAAGAACCTGCAGGCACAATTATTATATGAATGAAGAACACAACAATCCCTTTCCACTAAATGATCTTAATGTTGTATCTCTCCCAGCCGACAGATGGAAGGGTGGTATTTTAAAATCTGCTCAGTGCTAGTTCAATTGGAAAGGACTAGACTTTTCTTTCAGTTGTCTTCACTGAGATTCTGGCAAAGCCAACCTGAAGCAATCGTCTTCTCATTTTTTTTTTTATAGATGCATTAGCCTTGTTGCCCATTCTATCTGAGCAGCACTTGGTTTTGGTAGAGATCCAGCAAGTATGATTCCTGTACCAGGCATTTTAATGCAGAGTTTTATTTTATTACTTATTTTAGAAACCTACCCCTCCAGAATGTTAACTTAAATATATTCTTAAGCTGATGGTTCCAAACAAACAAAAAAGTTGAACTTAGACTGGCTGCTTTAGATTAGGATGGCCAGTTTCCCTGTAAGGCTCCTTCTGTTATGGTCTTCCTAATCACAACATGTTCATGCAGACTAACTGAAATGTAAGACAATGGTATAATGCAACAACTAATACAATATTTGTTTCAAAGAAATCCTGCCCATCATGCCACTATCAACCTTTACACTTAAGTGATTCATGTCCAGGTCATTACAGATTCATAAACTGCTCCACAGTTCATTTTCTCTTGCCATGCCCCATACCACCCTGGCCAAATCATCGCCCATTTCTGACCAACATTTCCCACACTTGTAGCTTTGTATTCTTCCAAAGAAAAAGGCCACAAATTTCAAATATAAACTGTCAAGAGTCTGCAAATGCCCAAGCCTTTGACATTGCATCAGTCAGGCCTGCAGGAGCTGTCTTTTAGAATCAGGTCAATAGCGAGTGAAGTACATTAGGCCAAGTCAAGAGTTGCCAGTTCTAGATTGATGGAACCTTATCCTGCAGCGTATCTTGCAATGGAAATGTTTAATACCAGGTTTTAGTCAACCCTCGAAGTTGCAGTTTGAGGGGCTGGACGCATGTGTCTTTGGTTTAGGAAGGCGGGAATGCCGGCCAGAAATTGCAAGTTTCTCTGGCTGGGAGTCACAACCCTGATCCTTTCGGGAATGATCTATCCTGGGTGGCTGCTTTTTCTGCAGCTTGTTGGATGGCAAGATCTCAAAACAGGATCTATCCCGGTGCTCGCTGGGCTCAATGTGCTGAGTCTCCTTGGCATGTGACCCAGGATTAGTTGAAAACGCTGCAGTCTTAATGTTTAGAAGCGGTGAAGACAGGGATGGCGGTAGTTTAGACTTTCTCTTTTGTTCCTCTTTTTGTGTTGAAGGGTTTATGGGTACTGGTAGCTGGAGTTGATGTTCTGATTCTTTGTGACCACTTATAGATGGTTGAACTGGACTCTCTACAGCCAAAAACTCTGAGAGAGAGACTGGAGCAGCATTTTTTCTAGGCTTGGAGAGTAGAGAAGACTTCACTACTGAATTCTGGATCTTGGATTTGACACTCAAATCCTTGGAAGGTAGACACTGTCTAAAAGCAAACCTGGGCCGACAGTCTTTCGTTGTAGCTTCTTCTGTAAATACTGAAGAACTCGGCAAACTGGCCTGCTGCACTGAAACCTGGCTATGCCCATGTTCCTTGGGTGGAGCATTTAGATTTTGTCTGGTCTTGTTGCACACTGGATGTTCTGGGACAGGCCGGTCATTAGAGTCTCCAATCTTCTGTTGGGTGGGCAGAAGGAAGCTGAGCTTATCTGAATCCATCTCCAAGGAAACAGCAGCTTGTGTATTTTGTTTGGTTTGGCAGTAGCTCTCACATGACACACTCTCTACACACCTACTGGGGTCCTCGATACGGACTGGTTTTGCTACTTTTCCCATGCCGCGTTCTTTGGAGCTGCATGTGTGGCTGGAAGGCTGTAGTACTGGAGGCTGTTGGAAGAAAAAGCATTTTAGAACATGTTAATCGGAATACGTTTCTGCCGAGAACAAAAACTCCTGGTATGGGTCATGCTGGTTTGCTTTGCATTTCTGGACACCATGCAGGAGTAGAATTGAGGGTCTAAGAGAAGCATATGGCACAAACACTGGGTGAAAGTAGAACAGTCATTCAGTAGAACTATAATGAAATCTTGAAGCAGATCACAGAGGGAAGGTTTGGAGCTATTGGATTTGGTAATTGTAGAATGATAAGGAAGTATACAGAATGGATGGTAGAATTTGTTTTGAACATCTGGTAACATACAAGCCTTGCTGCCTGTATGTAACATCCATTACAAATTAACATGGTTCAAAAGATTCAAAATAGAAATGAGAATTGAAATTCTTACTTTTTAAATTATGTTATGTTACTGGACCAATAATCCAGAGAATGTGGGTTCAATTCCCACCATTTGAATTCAGTTTAAAATAAGTCTAGAAATAAAAAGCTGGGATCAGTAAAAGTGACCAGGAAGCTGTCGGATTGTTATAAAAACCCAACTGGTTCACTAACGTCCTTCAGGGAAAGAAATCTGCCGTCCTTACCCGGTCTGGCCTGTACCTGACTCCAGTCCCACACCAATGTGGCTGACTCTTAACTGTCCTCTGGAGTGCCCAAGCAAGCCACTTGGTTGTATCAAACCACTACAAAGGCGGCGGCCCACCAGCACCTACACAGGGCAACTAGGGACGGGCAATAAATGCCGGCCTTGCCAATGATGTCCCCATCCCGAGAATGAAAAAATATTGATAATCCCAGTGAATCTCCTGTGGCATTGCTCATGACAAGTCAGGCTTTTTTTATGTAATGCCAGGACTGCCCAACCATGTACTGCATAATGTGTTAATATGATGTGTTTAATTAGTCTGCCATTTAAAAGCCACAAAATCGAATTGGTATAAATGAGCATTCCCCGGGGTCAATTGGAGGCTAATTGCTTTTCAACAGGGAAATTCGCAGATTAGCAGGTGTTTGTAAATTTGCAGCGCCAGGTCAGAAGAAACCAGGATCAAATAATGTCTCTCTCTCTCTCTTTTTGTACCTTTGACACATTAAATTAAAACCTTAGGCTGAAATGCTTTTGCTATGTGCAAATTCATTTGATTTCCAGGGGTGTTAATATCTGATCAATTTGGCACTTGCACAGAAACAATTCAGAATAATTACACATAGGCAGAGATGAGACCAGGGTTCAGAGTGCCGCAGAAGCACAAAGGACCCCTGTAATTCTCCCGTGGAAGAGAATTCCATAATAAACATGATAAAAATGGGCATATGTATCTACTGATTCCTGACTGAGGAGAAGTTACACTAATGGAAGAGAAGACTACAGTAATTCTGACAATCTTTCAGCCCATTCTCATTTGGCATAACTAGTCTTTTTTTGCTGTTCTAGGGCACCAAAAGTTGGCTACATTGCATTTTTAGCCAAACAAGCATTTTATACAGGGCTCAACTTCAGCTTTTCTCAAACATTGCGATCTGGAAGTATTAAGCATTTTGTACGTATTAAAATACTTCACGATGCAGGTCACAACAGATGATTTGGGATTCATTCATTAAAAGCTCCAGTAATAGGCATTATCTGCTGTGCAGCATTTGTAACACTAGAGTACTCTTCCTGTTTAATGTTGGAAATACACAGCAGGTCTGACAGCAGCTGTCAAGAGAAAAGATAGGTTAAACGTTTCTGGCGTAAGGCTTGGTCAGAACTCACAAACGGCTAAATCTGAAACGTTAACCTATCTTTTCTCAAGCTGACAGGCTTGCTGTATATTTCCAGCATTTTCCATTTTTGTTTCAGAATTCCAGCATTTATAGTTTTTTATGCATCAATTTCTGGTCTTGCATTTTATTGCATAATTGGTGTTTAAGTTGTTAATGTGAATGTGATAAGGAAGCACAGGTCTGTGAGCATTTACTTATTTATGAGTGAATCTCTTGTGGCCTTGCTCATTTTGTTGTAACAGACCAAAAAAGCAGGTGGGCCAGGGTCATCCTTGTCATAGCACCGCCAGTGGTGGGAGGACTGAATAGCATGGGCTATTGCTTTGTCTATCAAAGTACTTGAAGCAATTACCAATGTCACAATAGTGTTACTAAATCGAGATAACAGGAATCAATCGTGACAGAGGAAGTTTGAAGAATTTTAATATATTACAAGTGTCATAGCACAACATCTGGGAAAGGTGGAGTGAAGGCATCATAAAGGAACATTATGAGGGTGCTGTTAATCAACTTATGGCCCATTTATACTGACAAACTGGATCCAATTATGTACAAAAAGATTGCTATTTGCCACTGTAAAGTACCTAAATTAGCTATTCCCAGCTCAGTGCTGGGTTAACCACACCCAGCAGAAACGCTGGCCTCGACAATTCAGGCATGAGAAATCTAGCTATCAGAAACTGACAGACTCATTTGCCAAGTTCCGATGACATGGCTGCTGGACAGAAAGACGGTTTCTCTCCTCCTAGACCCTTTTTCTCCAGGGCACCACTTTTCCCCACTCTGTGCATCTTCTGCCAGTGTGTCGAATTTAGAATGGAAACACCTGCAAAAGCGATGGTCATGCAGCAATTCAATGTTTTTTGATAAAGTTGCCCGAGACAATAAATGAAGTGATTTCATGGACTCACAGGCGATATTGAAATTTCTATCACCTGCCCCTGCCAAGGTCCAATCTTGTGCCATTGCACCAGAGTGTTCTGCACATGCCAGTGCCTACAGACTCCTCCAATTCTTATTTACTGCTCAAACCCCACTTCTTCATCAGTGGTTGGGCTTTCCATCACTTTTCTCTGCCCTTAAGAATGCTCTCCATAAACCAGCCCAGGTTGCAGCCTCTCTTCCCCTCCTTCAGAAGCCTCTTGAAACACCGCCCCCCTCCTTAACTTTCTGCATATTTCTCAATGTCCTCCTCTTCCACTTGTAAAGTACTGCGAGGTGATCTTCTATGCCAAGAGTTTCTATAACTGAAGGTTACTGCTGTTTACATGCTGATCCCAGAGTAATGCTGCAGGCTTCTGCAAAAACAAGAAGTCTACTTTACCCTGCAATAGCGAGAAAAACTTTCATTTGTGCCATTTGAAAACTAGCATTAAATTGAGAAAGATCTGACTCTCTATGTACAAAGTCAACTGTTTCCAGTGGCAGAAGGGTCAGTAACCAAAATAATTCAGATTTAATGTAATTGGCAAAAGACCGGAGGCGACAGGAGGAAAGTAAGTTTTACGCAGCAAGTTGTTATGATCTGGAATGCACTGCCTGAAATGGTGGTGAAAGCAGATTCAACAGTAACTTTCAGAAGGAAATTGGAAAAATACTTGAAAAGTAAAAATTTGCTGGGCTCTGGGGAAAGAGCAGGGAAGTGGGTCTAATTGGATAGTTCTTTCAAAGAGCCGGCACAGGCACGGTGGCCCAAATGGCCTCCTTCTGTCCTGTATCATTCTATGTACAAACCCTACGATCAGGTAAGATTAACTCATTCACTGATCATCACTGTACAGTCACCTGTTACAGGTCACATTCACTCTCTACAGGTATTGAGAGAATAATTGGCTGCTGCCTTCCTTACACCAGAACGTGAAGTAACCGATAGCCTCTCAAGTAATGAACAGGTCCATTAACTTGTCTTGATGGAATTAAATGTGTTGCCTTTAAAACATGGTCATCCCCTATCCAATGAGGAAGAGGAAGATGCCGCTTCAGACTTCTATAGGGCTACACCCTGGCACGGTACACACACCACAAGTCAAATTACCAGAGCTGTATTAAAATTTCCCACTGGCTAAACATGTTGTATTATGTTTCTCATTTGTACGAGTGTGGACGATTTCAATCCATTCACTATTGGCCCCACACATATTCATTTCATACTGTGATCAAAGAGCATTGCGATGTTTCAAGCAGTTGTTCTGCTCAAGTGTTTGATTCATAAAAGCAAATGTGTGTTAGAAATGGTCGCAAAGCTCATATCCAATGAAAAGTTTTAAGACACTGTATGAGATACTGTGATCCTTCCCTTTCGATTAGGTGAGCAGAGTGTTTCTACATCTATACTAGTGGATCTCCTGTGGCAGTGCTGGTGGTAATCTGGAGTTTGGCGCATGGTTGTGATCTATCGCTGCTAACTCAGGCTGCCTTAAACGGAGAGGCGAGCATTGTAGCTCCTGGTGATCTATATAGGTCCTGAGATTAATTGCAGATTTATTGGTGTTAGGGAGGCAAGTTTGCACATTTCTGGCTCTAGGTGAACATGAAAACCAATGGCAATTAACCTGAAATTGATCTCAGCATTGTGGTGTATGTAACCTGTTCCACCTTAAGAGAACTTAAGCCTGTTCCACCTTAAGAGATGTACTACTTTCTCTGGCTGCTGTATACGTAATACCGGTGGTGACCACCGGTATATAAGTACTGTGTAGTGATATTGTATTTAGTATAGTCCTGACCTCCAACTAGTAAAGACCTGTTGAACTTTATTCTTGTAGTCTGTGTCAGTAATTAATCTTAATACAACTGGAACACACAGACTTAACAAGCATGAATGAGCGAATTTGTTTTGTTTTATAGCTTGAGACTTTGGGTCTTTGTAAATGTGATATCCGAATGTGATGGACAGCTTCAAAGCTTTATATGAACTAAGTCATCTCCAGCGGCACCATTAACAGGAAGTCTTGGGTCTGGCCCAGGGTTGTGATGTTTATCTGCTAACCTGGCCTGTCCCTTTCAGGCTACGACTCAGGTGGTCCTTGTATGCAAGTGGTCTAAATAGGCACATTATGAGGTCAATTAGGGACTCACTATTGTTTGTGATTTCTCTAGTTTCGCAGCTGCTCAGTTGATGCCCGATTATCTCAACAACCTCCCCAAGTTATATTAAAGTCAAAAAGAGAGTGGGGAAAATAACTCTTTTTCAGCTGTGTTTTGTTGGTGTGACACCTGGTGTGTGACAGATATGCGCAAAAACGTTTGTGATAATGGCCCGTATTTTCCGATCGCAGGCCTCCCGCAGGCGGAGGCCTACGATCTGGAAAAATCTGCGCCCTTACCGGAGGGCTCCCGGGACGCACACACTTCCGCTCCTGGGCCTCACCAAACTCCAAGTGCTCAAGGCCCATGTATCCCAGAGGCGCAGGTAGTTCGCAGCATCCCTGGGATCACGTGGGCCATGGGGAGCCAATCATAGAAGGGAATCTCCCTTCATACATATGACAGGAAGACCTGTCAATTATATGAATGGAGATCAATGAAAAAATAGTAAAACTTTAAATAATTTTTTTTTTTAAATCACATTTTTAAAATGACTTGAAATTACAATAAATTAAGTATTTTAAACAAACATTTAATTTTTTGAAAAAAATAATTAAAGTTTGTTACAGGGCTAAAAATAAACTTACCTTTTTTAAAAAAGCATTTTTAAATGATAAATCAGTGAAAACATTTTTTTAAAACTTTTTTCAACTCTTATCCTGGTAAAAGCAGGCCTTACTCCTGCTTTTACCAGGCATAAGAATTGTAAGGGTTTTCTGCGGGCGGAGGGTCTCCAAAAAGCAGAACTATCCGCCCGCAGAAGCCCTGCTCCCAGGCAGCTGGAGGATCTGTCACAAGCTTCTTAACAGATCGGAAATGCCAGTTTCCAGCACATGCGCAGTTCATGCCTGAAACCTGCATTTTCAATGTCCCTACGGGTGGTGGGTACACAGCGCGTAAAAACCCGTAGGGATCGGAATATCTGGGCCAATAGATATATAAATGAAAGAGTTAATTTCCTGCACTGCACTCTTCAGCAATCCTCTAACAAAGCAGCATATCCTGAACACCGTCTCTCAAGTCTAAAGCAGGATAATAATTCCACATGGTTCTGTAGCACATTTCCCCCAGTGAGTATTCAGCAGTAGCCTTAATGACAGGTTAAGTTAAAAGCTAAACATTACAACTGCGCTCAAACATATCCATAAACAGCACCATGGGAGAATCAGCTGGTTTACAGAAAATTCTGAGGATGTTTGTCATATTTCAAATGCCATGCAATAAACTCTGATCAACAACCTGAATTTATATCGCAACTTTAATGTAGTAAATATCCAAGATGTTTGGTGAGGGAAGACTTGCACATATGACTAGGAGTTTGCAAAGGTAGGGAGAGATGAACCTGTTGAGGGACTGGTAAGTGAGGAAGAGAATGTTGAATTCACGGTGTAGGGAGACAATGGAGGCCAGTGGGGACAGGGTATTCAGGTTAGTGAACACTACAATAATATTGTGCAATCATATCCTCAGCATCACACAAGAAAATGGTGTAGACGTATTTATCTCTTTAATGGGATTTTTAAGAATGAATTTGCCAAACAGTAGACCCTTTCCATTGTGCCTGGACAGTCACATTCATCCGGGGATCCTTTTGCAGTAAAACTCTAGCTTGACCTAGTTTATCCTGCAATTCAACATGTATTTGTTGCTAGGCAACATGCCTGTTTCTCTCCCTCAAGATAAGTGGCTTGAATCGCACAAGAGATCCCAGCTACTAGGTCCAGAAGTGATGGAACTGTGACTTGACTTCAAAATACTAATTGTCCCTTTAACTCCCTCCATGCTTCACCCTATCTCACTGCTCCCCTCCAGCTGTATGTCCCTGCACGTACTCTTCAGTCCTCAGACACAAGTTTACTTCTTGTTCCCCACTCCCTCTGGAGCTGCTCCTTCAGACACAGCGTCTGGAACTGCCTCCGCAGATTCCGCGCCACCTCCCTCCTTGCTTTCAAAACCGTCTTCAACCACACCCTTGCTGCCCTTAACTTTGTCACCCTCCCTTCCTTTCTCCTCAGTATCCACCATCGTACCTCCATTTTGTAAAGCTCCTGTAGATAGCTCTCGTACGAGGATCACTGTAGAAATTAAAGTTGTTACTGTTGTTGAAACTAAACGCTCCCTGACCGCCACATTAGTTAATCAACCAAAGCTGAGGGCAAACAACAAACAGGCAATCAGAGCAAGCGCTACGAAGCACTATTGTTTATAGGGACTTCCCAGCTGCCAAGTAATTTCTCGTGATCAACACAAGGAACATAAGCCTTTGCTGCTTATAAGCAGACGGTTTAGTAACAGCAGTTATAGCAAATGCCAGATTAAGCCCCGAGAGATTTTACACTAAATACAATTTAAAGGATAGCTGTTTATAGCATTCTCACCATGGAACTGAGATCGGACAAGTGGTCATTCTTAAAGTGCTGACCTAACTGTTTCTTAAATATCGTTGTAATGCTGATACTTGCGTCTCCATGAAGGGACACAGCTGAAATGTTCATCTTAAATGTTGACAGACCTGCTGTGTGTATCCAGCACTTTCTGTTTTTATTTCAGATTTCACTCAGTTTTTGTTTTATCCATAAAGATTCAACTGATTGAATTATACTGAAACGAAAGGGGGCTTTACCTGCTACCATGGAAGTCCAATGAGAAAAGGCCATTTGCTCCTCCAAGCCCACTCATCAGACTGTCTCCCCCCCGCACACCTCCCGTATTCTGTCCTCACTTAACTGCCCCGTTTCCAGCGGGTGTGACCAGATAGTGTTTAAGAATCAGCTGCCATTCCTGCTTCTAAAGGTAGCGAAACTTCCCCTTTAAATGCAGTGTTCTCAATAGTATCTGGGTGGAATAAATTTGATGGAAACAAACACTTGAAGAATTTCAATTAATTTGTTGGGGGGATGGATTTTATAGCTGTCACTGGTTTGTTATAACTGTGTCACCTTGCCTGGATGTTGCCTCCCCGTGAGTGATTCTAACTACTTTGCGCAGTATTATAAAAATCTCACAATGAGCTGCTCAATTCCAATCATTCAAAATCTATTACAAAATTAGCAATTAAGGCAATAAAATGCAGACTGTTTAATTAGCTTAAATTCTGTTATTGTAGATTTGCTTTTTTGCGTAAAGTTCACTGCTGCCAGTCTAGGCACTGCCAGAGAACCATTTTAACAAGATCTGCACGGGGGTGGGATCACAGAGGAGACAATGTAAACTACCATTTACATACGGAAATTAAACCAACAGACAGCTGCACTCCATCTATCCTGAGCCTGTTCCAGTAAATTAACAGCCTGTTGAGCACCCACTGCTCGATGGCAAAAGCTCCCTGCATTGAGAAAATGAATCTACTCGGCAAACAGATGTCTGCCTTTTATCAACTAAATTGGGAAGGCTGGAGATAATGCCGTATTAAAAATTATCTAACATCAGATGAGTGTGCTTTAATAGGCAAATTACACTTCCAAAACAGTTCTGACATTATTATGCCGGTGTGCTGACAATATCACCAATCGAAATATGGGCCAATGATGAAAAGCTTATTTATCAATTCTCTGAAGTCAGCAATTTTAGCTCAAATGTTTCTATGATTTGAAAAACTTCACTTAAATGTGCTCTACCTCAAAGGATGCAATTTAATTCCCATTACACTCAGGAAAAGATTTTTTGCATTAGTTCCATCAAGGGGTGAGGTTGGATGATTTTTTAAATCTCTCCATTTTGCAGAAACTGGTGCATTTCGACTCCAGGTTAATGTACACATACCCCCCTCCCCCCAGTTAGTTGGTATTTCCGGCATTAAAACCAAAAATGTTGAAAATACACAGGTTCATTAGTATCTGAAAGAGAAGAGAGATTTTCATGTTTTGGGGAGTTTAGAGCTTTTATAAGGAAGGTTTCTAAAGGCTTTCCCACCAGTTTTGTTTTTAATTCAGATTCCAGTATTTGCAGGGTTTTCTCCTTAAGCCTCACTGATTGATACATCACTGATATGCAGCTGTTGAACATGAACTGTCATTTTTGGGCCATATCGTACAGTACTTCATAAATCGCCCAGTTCCTGATTTCAATCTCTGGAGGGGAGCAGCAGTTTAGCATTCCCGCATGGTGGGGGGAGCCATTCCCGCATGGTGGGGGGAGCCATTCCCAGCGGCTTCTTTTAATCTCCTCGTGGCTGGAGTAGGTCGGGGAAATAGGGGGGGAAAACACCTCACTGTTCTCTCCACATAAAGCAAACATGCTACAAGAGTCTCCTTGTTAACTAGTATTTTGGAATGATTCAGGATTTTTGCGCTGAACACTAATCCTCCAGATTAAAATAAAATATTTGTAAAGTGCCTTTAATGCAACAAAACATCCAAGGGAATTATAGGGGACGGGGCTGGGGAGCAGTGGACTGAGGAGGAGGTAGGAAAGAAATTAGGGAAGGGAGCTGAATGCATGGTTAAAGAGGCGAGGGTTTTGAAGGAGTTAGGTAGCAAGGCAGAAAGATTGAGGAAGTGGACTCTGACGGTGCAACAGTAGGAGTGGGAAATAGACATAGACCAGAACATTTCTGAATGGCTTGTAGATGTTGGAAATCAATAACACACTTGTTAAACATGCTGTTTGGTTAAGTAAGTTATTTAACAGCAGTGTGGCTAAGTTGTGTTGTCCTTTGAGGAAGGATCCATGTTTTTCTCATATTGTGTTCACATTTCTAATTACTTTTATACTGAACTCTGAGGAAAGACAAACTTGTAAGAAAGAGAAAGAAAACAGTGTGGCTATGGTGAGCAACCATGGTTGAATGACAGCGCTTGACCATTGGGAGGGAAACATCAAGCATAACTTAAAGACCAACTTGGCATTAACCCATATTGGCTTCGATGCCATCAACTAGGTGCCCCCAATGAGACAAGTACAAAAACATCAAACTTTATTCATTACACAATCGAGGCAGTTACAAAAAAAACTTCATTCTTGATCAAATGGAGGCAAGGTCTAGATTGAAAGGATATTATTGAACTTGATGAATTTTTGTCAAAAGCACTTTCTACCCCTGCAGTTTCCTGGAGAAAATATTCTCGGACCACATTCTGACTCCTTGAATACTCTACAAAGGTAATTTTCATCTTCACCACTTGGGAGGTAAACCGGGGCCAGATTGACAGCCGGTTATGGAAAGTCTCCAATTTTAATTTCCACTGAAATCACTAGAAATGAAAATCGGACCGTTTTTATATCGGGCGGGTGATCTGTCCCACCATCTTATCAGTGAATACGGAAATGAGTCCTACACCTTTTAGGGGTACAGATTTACTTCTTGGACATTATGTCCCATTCTATATTCTTAACATTGCCTTGAATTTATCCTCTGTGCTCCTTCCTGTGCTACGGAACTGCTTGCTAAGCAAGGGATGAAGACTTCAAATCGGTTAGCAAATCAGAGGTAGGAACTTTGAATAATACAGAAAGTTTCACTATCTGTACATATGATGAGAATATAATGGACATACGTCAGCGAATGACAAGATAGCTCAGTTGAGGAAATCAGACGTCATCATAAACAGCGCAAAATGTGAGTGGCTTACACTCCTTAACTAAGCGGACATGAACTTACTGCCTTAATTCACTGCGAGGTATCTGTTAGTGGGTATGATGCACATTAACAAATGTTAATTTTAATGCCAATTGCTTTTCTTTAGACTGCTCTAGTGCCATTTTTTTGCAGCAGTTGTAGGGCCTGATTACACAATGTTATGATGTAGGACCTGCTCTACCAGGTTATTGCTCACAGTGAATTTCAGCTTGTATATATGCAGGTATATATTGCACCTGTGCGCAGACACAGAATCCAGCCATTTCATCAAACATCTAGCATACGGGTTTGTGCATGCAGGGTTGTGCCACTCATGCAGCATGCAGTCAGCAGTGATTATATTGCATTGTACCATACCACGCTTTATCATAGAAGTAATGGACAACATCCTCAACTCCTTGTATCAGCCAATGAGAAGGGAGAGACAGAGAAAGACAAGGACATGGGCAGTGACATCACAAACAATGAACTGTATTAATCAATCAGAGCATTGGATAACATTTCAGTTAAAATAAACCCTAATTGACCTTTTAACCAAGATGAGTTCCATTTTGTAAGCAAACTTTTCATAAAGGTTTGTATTTATAGTCTAACGCAGAGGTTGCACGGTGCAGTATATACTGTTCAGTGTATGGAGCTCCCTATGCAACGTACTGTTGAGTATATAGAGCTGTGTGTGATGTACTGTTGAGTATGTGCTGCACAGTATATTGAGCTCCCCTGTTGCTTGTATAGAGGTCACCTGTCTAAATGCACTATTAACAGTTTATTATATACTGCTTGCTGTGTAATTTATTGGTCAGTACAGGAAACTCTCGATTTACCGGCACCTAAATAACCAGAAACCTCTGTTAACCGGCAAAATTCAGGAGTAGGTTCAGGTAAGTTTTACTTCATATTAGTGGTAGTTCCTGGATCTGTGGCTGTAACTGGGGTTTGTGCACATACAGGGAAGCCTGGATTTGTTGCTGTGTACGGCGCTCTCGTACCTTTTAACTGCACCTCTCAGTAATCCGGACTTTATGATAAGCCGGCACCACGCCGGTCCTGTCGGTGCCAGATACCAAAGAGTTTCCTGTATATAGGTTCCCCTGTATAATACATGCTGAGTTCAGAGGCCCTCCCTGTGTAGCATGCACTATTCATGTGAAACATCCTGGGCAATGTATTGTTTAGTGCACAGGCCTCGTGTAATTGTACTCAGTTCAGTAAACATCTCTGCTGCGGAATGCAATAATAGTTCCATACTGTCCAGTCGTTAGCAACATACTGTGACCATGGGAGCATTATTGTTACTCATAACTCACAATAAACACCATTAACATTAGTAAAAGCAAAGTTCAAATCATTATTCCTCTACCTCCAACCCTTCAGTGTGGATGGATCAGGAGTTCACCGTCTCACTAACCTATGCCTCATTTAATGTATTTGAGTCATATATTTCCTTTACAGTTGAGGTTCAGGTCATTATTTTTGGTAAGTGAAGTTTTACTTGGCAAGTGAGTAACTGCCTTTTTCCAGTGTTGGCTGAATATTGCTGTAGCGATCACCAAGGCCCACACAGTATTAGTCTGATGCTGTATAACTTTGCATTTATTGTCCAATGGGTGACTTACATTGCAAAACTTTACAACTACTGTCATCTAGGGGCAGAAACCTAATACTGTACATTCCTCTTAACCACATCACTCATTTCTCACGTTTTATTTTAATATCCAGTTGACTCCACTTAAATGAATACCTGATATTTATGAAATGGACTATTTTCACCCTTTCTTTTATTCACCAGATGCAGCCAAGAAGCTGGCTGGGGACCTGCACCATGGCCTCTGCTATGCTGTGCTGAACTAGCTGCCTAAAGATAGGCAGGTTCCCCAGGGTAGACTTTCTACTTCAGTTTCCATTCCTCTTGTGGCACCTCTGTTTAATAAATAAATCCTAAAACCATTTCCTGTTACTACCGTTCTATTAATTCCTGTGAAGCATAAACTCTGGGCAAAAAAGTCTAGGTCACTTTATTACAAGTGGAACCACACAATCATCTCCTGTGTGACTGATTATTTCTGCAACGATCAAAAGATAGAAAATTTAAAGTGATGGCAATGTAAAATCATCTGCAATTTGGGAAACATTCCATTAGAAAGACAGTCTTTCACTTATATTAAATCTTATCATGTCTCTCGGAAGTGCCTCCGAGCACTTCACATTTCATGAATCAGTTTGAAGTGCAGTGTAGCCAAATATGGCGGCCACTTTGTTCACAGCAAGTCTCAGTGAATTGAGAGAGATACCGGGCAGTAGAAAGTACTTCTATTAATATTTTACACCGTTTCTGATCAGTGATACTCCCAATCAGCATCATTTTGTGACAAGCAAGACAATGTCTGAACAAGTGCAGTACTTGTTGGAAGTACATAATTCAAAGAGCAGCTATAATCCAGTGCCTTCCCTTCTCCAAAGAAATGTAATTGACAGGTACATCACAGGAGTCCTTTTTGATGTCAACATTGATGTTTTCGTCACTTATTGGTCAAACTCAAATAGAATCATAGAATGGTTACAGCACGGAAGGCGGCCATTTGGCCCGTTGAGCCCGTGCCAGCTCTCTGCAAGAGCACTTCAGCTAGTCCCGCTCCCCCACCCTTTCCCCGTAGCCCTGTAAATTTCTTTCCTTTAGGAAAGCTGTGATTGAATCTGCCTCCACCACCCCCTCAGGCAGTGCATTCCAGATCTTCACTCGCTGTGTAAAAAGTTTTTTTCTTACGTCACCTTTGGTTCTTTTGACAATCACCTTAAATCTGTGTCCTCTGGTTCTCGACCCTTCTGCCAATGGGAACAGTTTCTCTCTGTCCAGACCCCTCATGATTTTGAACACCTGTATCAAATCTCCTCTGCTCAGAGAACCTCAGCTTCTCCAGTCTATCCACGTAACTGAATTCCCTCATTCCTGGAATCATTCTCGTCAATCTTTTCCGCACCCTCTCCAAGGCCTTCACATCCTTCCTAAAGTGTGGTGCCCAGAATTGGACACAATACTCCAATTGGGGCCGAACAGGTGTTTTATACAGGTTCACCATAATTTCCACACTTTTGTACTCTATACCTCTATTCATGAAGCCCAGGATCCCGTATGCTTTTTTAACTGCTTTCTCAACCTGCTCTGCCACCTTCAATGATTTGTGCACACATACCCCCAGGTCTCTCTATTCATGCATCCCCTTCAGGATTGTACCATTTAGTTTGTATTTCCTCTCCTCATTCTTTCTACCAAAATGCATCACTTCACACTTTTCTGTGTTAAATTTCATCTGCCACGTGTCCGCCCATTTCACCAGCCTGTCTATGTCTTCCTGAAGTCTATCACTCTCCCCCTCACTATTCACTATACTGTACTTCCAAGTTTTGTGTCATCTGCAAATTTTGAAATTGTGCCCTGTACACCCACATCCAAGTTATTAATATATATCAAGAAAAGCAGTGGTCCTAGAACCGACCCCTGGGAAACACCACTGTATACCTTCCTCCAGTCCAAAAAACAACAGTTCACCACTACTCTCTGTTTCCTGTCACTTAGCCAATTCCGTATCCATGCTGCCACTGTCCCTTTTATTCCATGGGCTTCAACTTTGCTGGCAAGCCTATTATGTGGCACTTTGTCGAACGTCTTTTGGAAATCCATGTACACTATGTCAACTGCATTACCCTCATCAACCCTCTCTGTTACCCCATCAAAGAACTCAATCAAGTTAGTTAAACACAATTTGCCTTTAACAAATCCGTGCTGGCTTTCCTTAATTAATTCACACTTGTCCAAGTGATTGTTAATTTTGTCCCTGATTACTGTTTCTGAAAGCTTCCCCACTACTGAGGTTAAACTGACTGACCTGTCATTGCTGGGTTTTATCTTTACACCCTTTTTTGAACACTGGTGTAAATACTGAGAATTATCAACAGAAAGTGACAAAATAAAAACTTCATTAGGATCCTTTTCAATGGCTTGATTTTATTACGATCACTAATGGTAAGCCTCAAGTTGAAGCAAGAAAGGACTAAACCCACATGGGTAGGTCAGAGGGAGGCCCTTTTCCCTCCTGAAAGTCAGAGGAGTTTACACATTGGGCCAGAAATTCCAGGCCAGAAGTTCCAGGCCAGAAGTGTGAGTACGGTCGGGTTACTCACGCATCTGGCCGTTGGAAATGCCGGCGTTCAGCAGGAACAGCGCATGCGGGGAACGCCGGCATTTCCAGACCCGAGGTCTATTCACAGCGCGTGCGACTGCACAGGCAGCGCTTGCGCAGTGAACTTTGTAGATTTCACTGATGGATTCAGTGAGGGTAAGTCCCTAGAACTTGCACTTAAAAAAAGCAAGTGTAAAGTTGTTCATTGGCTGGGGAAGGAGATATATTTTATGGAGGAGCTTATGAAATGCAATATTTAGGTTTGGGAAAGGGAGGGAAGTTATTTTAAGAAATTTTAACTAAGTTTTAAACTTTAATTTTTTTTTTTTTTAAAACGGGTTTTCAGAACAGTAGGTAGAAGGAGCAATTGTGGCTGTGTGAATGGAATGTGAGAATGAGTTATGTATGTATGTCCACATATATTCCTTTACGTATATGTATGTATGTTTTATATTCCTTTACTAATGTGTATGAATGTATATTTTTAATTATGATTTTCCAATAAGTTACTTTCTCTGAAAGTCATAATTAAATAATACATTCATACACATAAGTAAAGGAATATATACATAACACGCAAAGGAATATATACAGACATACATACTTTCAGAAGCTCCACGATAAGAAATATCTTCCTCCGCAGCCTCTGGAGCAACTGTACCCATGCTTTTTTCATGTGCAAGTTGTAATGACTGGACCTCACTGAAAGCATTAATGAAAGCGGCGAATTATACTGCGCACGCGCTGCCTGTGCAGTCGCACGCGTTCTGCCTCTGAACCCCTTCGTTCAGAGGACAGGAAATGCCGGTTTTCCCCACATGCACTGTGCATGCTGAAAACCGGCATTTCATCCGGCCAGATGCGTAAGTACCCCGACCGTACTAGCGCATTTGGAAGGGAATTACTGGGCCAACATTTTACATGTCAATAAAATAAAAAATTTAACAATTGCACGACTTGCCCCCTCGCATCTGCGACTGAGGGTCCAAGGAGGTGCATTGCGCAAGAGGTCATCATCGTACGTATCCTCACACTGTTCCCTTTGGGGAACTGTATGAAGTGGTGGAAGGATTTATGGCCGTGATTAACGCTCATTCCGTGACCGTAACCATCTTTGAACCAGCCATTAGGGTGGTTAGTCCTATGGCGGGCGGGTTTTACGGGCTCCCACAACCCATCTGAGGGGGGGGGGCCACCAACACCCACGGACGCAAGCATCCCGCTGGATGTCCACCCAGAATTTAAAGTTGGAGCTCCGACTCCACTTGCCGGGACTGTCTGGAGTGGGGTTCAAAACCCTACTCCTTCTGGCCCAGCGGCGGGGATGCTTACTGTTACGCAAAAGGCCCACTCCGCACAAAAGGTGACATCCATACGTTTCCTGCGCCTTTTCCCTCCCCGTGACTGGAGCCCTATGCTGCCATTTCACGTTGCTAATTGGATTGGGCCTTTGTCATAGCGGTAGGATCCCCGCCGCTGGGCCAGATCAGGGTAGGGTTTCGAACCCCGCTCCAGACAGTCCCGGCAAGTGGAGTCGGAGCTCCGGCTCTAAATTCTGGGTTGACATCCAGTGGGATATTTGCGTTCGTGGGTGTGGGTGGCCCCCCCTCCTTGTATAGCTTGTGGGAGCCCGTAAAACCCTCCCGCCATAGGACTAACCGCCCTAATGGCTGGTTCAAAGATGGTTACGGTCACGGAATGAGCGTTAATCATGGCCATAAATCCTTCCACCACTTCATACAGTTCCCCAAAGGGAACAGTTTGAAGACACGTATGACGACGACATTGCTAAATAAATAAATGGAATTAAAAAAATTCTTTTAGGGCTTTTAAAAGTCTTTAAATTGCTTTAATTCTCTTTAAAACTACTTCAGATTACTCAAAATAATGTAAACATTTTAAAAAGTTTATGAAAGTTTCCAAAATCTTCAAAAAACTTCCAAAAACCTATTTAAACTGCTGCTTTGCATGTAAAAATGGTTAGCAGCTTGACAGAAACATTGGGGGCGTGTCCAGTGAAACTGAGACCTCAAGGGGCGTGTCTCACTTGCACTGCACGCTCCTGACTTCGCGCTGGCTGCACTCCTGGGCGGCGTGACGTCATACGCTGCCCGGGGTTCTTCTTCTGGAAACACCAATTCCAGGCGTCCCTGGAGCTGATCGGCAGTAGCGCGGGGTAAGTGTAAATACGGGGCTTGCACGCGCTGCAAGCCCCGTTCTGGAATTTCTGGCCCAATATTTCCTTTCAGATGCAAAAGCAATTAACTCTTTTTGTTGACAATCAGCAAGTACAGAGTAAATTACAGAGTTTACAGCACAGAAACAGGCCATTTGTCCCAACTGGACGCTGCCTGTTTTATGCTTCACACGAGCCTCCTCCCACCCTTACAACATATCCTTCTATTCCTTTCTCCCTCATCTGTTTATCCAGCTTCCTCTTAAATGTATCTAATGCTATTCGTCTCAGCCACTCCCTGTGGTAGCGAATTCCACATTCTCATCACTTTCTGGGTAAAGAAGTTTCTCCTGAATCCTTGACTGGGTTTATTACTAAGGGCCTAAAGGCTAAGCTGGATAGCTACTACTCTGGCAGTGCTGTAGCAGAATGTTATTACCCAGGAGGGAACACACTCTAGGCATAGTGCACCCCTGCTGCTATGCTGTGCACCTCTCTTTCTCGAGTCTCGTACTGCTCACTTGTGCATGATAAATGAGACCGTTAGTCACGGAGGCCAACAATACGATAACAAAGCACGTGGCAATTAAATATTTCATCTATGGAAAATATGTTGCCACATTAAGATAATCCAGCCATTGTATTACTGGTTAAAACTTTCAACCAGTGTCAATTGAAAAATACTGTGCCATGTGGGAACAGTAGTAAGAAAGAGGAAAAAATGTGAGGCTTGAAACAACACCTGCGCGAATGGAGGAGGTAGCATGATCTTTGCCGCTAGATTGCACGTATGTTATTGGGCGTTCTCCTCTCACCCATATTGCTTTAATTTTAGAGATCAATATAGCAAGCATCCGTATAATTATCCCCAGGAAGGCAGAGCTGTCAGGCTTCGTAAAAGCCAGCTCCTCACTTATCATGGAAGTCAGAGCAAAAGTGAAATAGATACACAGCACTGCAGGAATTGCACCAGCTGGCCCGGATACAACTGAATGAAAACCAAAGGCTACACACAGACATCAAACATCACTTTCTGCAGAGGCCCTTTTACATGTTGAAGGCAAGAATAACTCTCATTGAAGGTGCTCTCTAAGGCTGACAGCCCATGGAGCCACAACACCACCAGAGACCTGTGTGTTCACAGGTCCCTCGAGGTGCTGTCAGTCTCCTCTTAACTTTTAATGATGCTCCTCATTAAAAGCTAAGAGAGCAGAGCAGTGCATGGAGTGTCAGAACGTTGCTCTCCCAGGAACACATATACGTTAAGTATAAAGGTGTCTTAGGGCAGCATTACAGAACATTTCTCGACTGTTGAGAATAATCCCAGGTACTGGGCGGAAGACCACACTTTACTTCACCCTTAAATTAGGAACAATTTACACTGCACTGTATAGGCACCATGACACTTCTATCAAGCAAAGACATAGGTGGCAGAAAATAATATATTTTAATGAACTAGATCATCCTAGAACAGAAAAGTTAAAATGTAAAGCTATATTGCTTTACAGATCATATGATTCCATCATACAGGTAAGAGGTTAAAAAACATGTTGAAGACATACATGTCTGGTTTCAGATGGGGAAATAACGTAGTGTGCGATTTCTACAAATCATCTGCGAATCTTTAATTAATTAAACAACAGTTGTAAATTCTCAGTGTGGAAATCATAAGACAGTTTGCACGTGGTCCTGGCCACTGATCTTCACCGTGATACTCGCCACCAACAAACAGACATGAACCAAAATCAAAACAGAACTGACTCTACATATTTAATATACCTAATAAATGTGTATAGCCAGATATATTATTAAAAATCTTGCGAATGCGCACACTTCCTGGACCCAGCTTCCTGTTGTCATTTTTGTGGTCACGAGTTTATGTCAACATTTAATATCGAAACTGCCTATGTAAAGTTTAGAATGGAAATCCATAATGTAAACAGTTAACTGTCACAATGCAGGGTGTAGGTTCTGGCCTTTAGGTTGTGCTATGGAGCTCAATTACTGTATTGTGGGCAATTTACTAGGCATTGTAAAATCTACAGACAGCGGAGAGTAATTATAAGACAGCAATCTCATTGAAGGGGTCAGATGACATCATGAACAGTCAAGGATGAGAAATGTCTACTCAACCCACTTAAGCTTGTCTCTCTTGTACTCTAATTCTACCAATGTAGCATCAACTGGATTTTGAATGTCTTTGTCTCTGCCGCCGTGCCTGGCAAATTATTCTGAGCATTAATCACCTGTTGAGTAAAGACATTTCTTTCTAATGTCTACTTAAAATTTACTTTTCACCGATTAAAAATGGACATCCTCTCTGGTCCTACTGGCCTGACTTACTTTAAAGCAATCGACAGGGTTTCCCTGATCTATCCTATTTAATATTTTATATACTTCAATAAGTTATCTTATTCATTCTTTCTTTAGATTATAGAGCTTGAGCTTCTCTGATCTTTCCTTGTAGCTCATTCCTTTTACGTTTGGAATCAGTTTTGTTTTTCTCTGCAGCCTTTCCGATGCATTTATGTTCTTAACATGGTTTGGTGACCAGAACTGAGCACATGATTCCAAGTGTGGTCTGACCGATGCATTGTAAAGTCTTATCATAACCTTCATAAACGTATATTCTATTGTTTTGCCTGTATAGGTCAGCATTCCATGTAATTTTTAATTGATTTGCCGCATTGGCTAGGCACAAAGTGATGGAGCTTCCGTTACTCTCAGGTGTCAGTGGTTCAGTGGGTAGAACTCTCACCTTGGAGTCAGAAGATCGTGGCTTTATGCCCCACTCCAGAGATGAGCACATAATCCAAGCTCGCACTTCAGTGCAGTACTGAGGGAGTGCTGCACTGTCGGAGGCGCCATCTTCTGGTTGGGACATTAAACTGAGGCCCTGTCTGCCCTCTCCGATATTTGAAGAAGAGCAGGAGAGATAATCACCCACCTGGTGTCCTGGCCAACAATTATCCCTCAAACAACATCACTAAAACAGTTTACCTGGTCATTTCTCTCATTGCTGTTTGCGGGTCCTGGCTATGTGCAAATTAGTTGCTGTCTTCCCTACAACAGTGGCTACACTTCAGAAGCATTTCATTGGCTGTAAAGCGCTTTGGGATGCCCTCAGTTTGTGAAAGGCGCTACACAAATGCAAGTTCTTTCTTTAGTCTCCCTGTCCTAATTCTATTCCATTCTCTATACACTTCCATTGCACATTTTTTCTTCCAGTGTGAAATCCGCTACATTTGCAAATATTATGCTTCATTTGCCATTTGTCTGCTCATGTGCATAACTGACCTAAGCCCTCCTTCAAATCCTTAATAGGATCCCCTGTCTCTACTGATCTCCGTACTTTAATGTTGTCCTAAGGTTTGACAAACTTACTGATTTTGGCACTTCAGATTAGATTAGAAACATTATTACAGGATTCGAACATTAAAGCTCTCGAGTACTTTTCATTTCCTTCTTTTAACCAACTTCTTATGCAGTCTCATATTCTCCCTTGGATTCCTATGGCTTATAATTTCATGTGGAACTCTGTCAAAATCAGAGTTGACGCAATGTAATTTCTGCCCAGTACTCTGTGAACAGCAGTTGAACATGGGTCAGTCAGTCCAAAGAGATAGAAAGTCCAAATAAATGTATCATAGAGTGTTTCACTATCTACTTTATTTGTAAATATCAATAAAGCAGCGGAGGAGGTTTGTTAGAAAGGGTGTCCCTCTCTCTAAATATATGCTAGCTGTTACTATAAATGAAATTTGAACCATGAGATGTGATTACAGTCCTTGGCTGAATATGATATACTGACAGTACTTCCCACAATAATCAGCTGCTGATTCAAAGTTATAAACGCAGTGATCATGTCACGGTTTGTCAGTGGGGGCATTGCCATGCATCAGCTGCACAGTAAGTTTCCAGTTGGCCTCCTCATGTCAGTCACTGTTGTCAAACTCATCAAAAATTAGAGATAAAAAGACAAAATAAAATATCTGCCTCATACGCCCACGAACTTGGCCACATTGTTAAAAAAAAATACGACTTGTTATCCTTGAGAAATTTCAAGGCCATAAACTCAAGAGTTTGGCTAACTGTTAGAAACCACTCAGGATTTACTCCCACAGTTTTTGATATATTTTTACCATCTTGTAATCACTCCCAGGCATTCATTATCGTCTATATAAACCTTCTGAGCCCTGCCATTATTTTTTTATATTCTAATCACTTCCATGTAACTATTATTACCTTTACAAGCCATCTGAATCTCTTGATTACATGCTTGCATTGTAATTGTTCCCTGCTCACCATCACACTCTCTGCAATTAATTGGGAGGCAGCCAGTATCTTTGCTGTACACTTTAGAAAATATTACAAGTTTCTTTGAATTTAACATAATTTAAAAGGAAATCGGCCAGGTATTTTGAAAAGGAAGAATATAAAAAGATACGGGGACGGGCAGGAAAATGGGATTAGAGTAGATAGTTCCAGTTGAAGAGCTAGCAGCAGCACCATCATGATGGGCTGCGTGGCCTCTTTTTGTGTTTTATTGTATGATTGAGTTCAGCTGGTCGTTTATGCTTCTCCTTTTGCTTGTTCCATCACACTTCGCATCCAATGAACAGGAGGTTCACATGCTTTTTGTTCCCTATTCAAAAGTTCTGATAATTACTTTTGTACAATGATTACCATTCTGAATATCTACATAAATGTGTTGAAATAAATGCTTATTCTGTTTGGATTGGGATTTTTAAAACACTGCTTTCCCTTTCAATAGTTTCACAGCAATTTCCATGAGTGGGTCTCCTCCTTTATGATTCAAAATTTAATGGGTTAAAAAAGCAATTGATGAATTTGGGAATTTATGTAGAATCAAACTAAATTTCCAGTCACCTTGATGGTGGAATATCACTACACAGGTCAGAGGCTTTAACAAGTTTAAATATCTGAATTTATTACTTGCTGGAAAGAAGAAACTGTAATTAGCATAAAATTATGATGAATATATATATTTGCACCATAATACAATGAAGTCTCAATATACAGATCAGCCAGTGTCCTTGAACTTTGATACATCCAGACTGAATTCGGCCAATTCTACAGAGCTTCAGTTACTTTACGAGTTCTCTTTTTGAAGTAAAGATTTTACCAATTCGGTCTTGTGCTTGAGAAATTTCTTTAAGGCTTCCTTAAAAGCACGTGACTCAGAAAACACTGGGTAAATGCCAAGAATTCAATCACACTGGTCCAGTATGGATTGCCACATGTTTGTTTGTGCCAGAGGGGCAATCACATTTAAAGACTTGTGGGTACATCAGGGGTAATTCCAGGATTTGGAGTAGGGGGAAGAGGGGGGCATAACTAATGCCAAGAAAAGGAGCCAGTTCCCCCAGTGGCTGTGCACACGGTCTATTCCTGGACATAGAAAATATATACCTGGGTAAACACCGATAACTCATTCATGTCCTTATGTCCCAGAACATATTTTTGTACATACAATATGTGAGTTATACATTTGTATAAAGGATTTCTAGCTTTCAATTTTCAATGTCATTGCTCTTCATGTCCTAGGAGAAGCAGAAATGACCGGCAGAACTCAATCATAGAATAAAATCATAGAAATTACAGCAGAGGGGCCACTCAGCCCATCATGCTTATGCTGCTCCTAATAAATATGTAACAGCTAAATAAGAGGCATTCTCATACTGAAGCCATTTCAATACCCTTAGCAACTGATTCCAATTTTAAAAAAATAACATTTTACATTCTACAGTTCACAAGTGATCACAACAACCTTTGTGGTTACTGTTGGTGAGGCAAGTACATTTTCACCAAAAGGCGAGGAGGCAAAATTAAAGTTAACAGCATGAGATAGTTTCAATTATACAATTCCTTCAGTGTAACAAGGAAAAACACTGCTGAAATAACCTGATGTTCAACTGAGAGTTCCAATTACAAGGCCCTTCTCTCATCAGCAAAAAGTATTTTGTGATTACAGATTGTTTAATGGGAATTGACGAGATTTCAAATTATACTTGTTACACCATCTCCAACGTTGTAATACAGCCCGTTGCTACATCTTCAGAATAAATCTGAAATGGAAAATCTGTTCATACACCACTGTTTGGAATGTTGATTCAGTTGTGTGCAGAATCTCTATTGCTTTTTCTGACAGCTGGTTAGGAAGCAGGCAACTCAGCACCTTGCTTTAGCAGCTGGCTGTGTTAGCCTGTCTTGTATGGAATTATAATAAAACTGTATAAATTAAATACAAATTCTTTCGGTCACCCGCTCTCCTCAAAAACCACCGGTCTCACAAGTTGGAGACACAGAAATCCCATGGATCTCAAATTCACAAACCATACACATGGTAAGTTCTGTCACTTCTCATCAGTAGACTGTCTTGCATTCCATGGGGAAAGGAAGGCACTGACATCTGCTATCACTATAAATTTACCCTCCGCTAATTCATCTTTCTACTACAAGCGCATTGTACATAAGCCCCTCAGAGCAGCACTTCCACTACAACATGTGTGTTCGCCCCTGAAAATGCAGTAATCCCAACTATGAACCCACTACTTATCAAATACAAGTACCACTCTCACAACAGCACCACGTAAATCACAGAATGACAATCTTACCACAAGCACTACTCATGCCAATCGTAATGTGACATCCCATTACAGACACACTGCCCGTCAATCAGAATGCCCACCCCATTACAGACACACTGCCCGTCAATCAGAATGCCCACCCCATTACAGACACACTGCCCGTCAATCAGAATGCCCACCCCATTACAGACACACTGCCCGTCAATCAGAATGCCCACCCCATTACAGACACACTGCCCGTCAATCAGAATGCCCACCCCATTACAGACACACTGCCCGTCAGTCCTAGTGACATTTAACAGGAACAACTTGCATTTATGTTGCATCTTTAATGTAGAAAAACATACCAAGTGATTTCACAGAAGCATAATGAGCAAAAATCAACACCGAGTCAAAGGAGATATTTTATGGGGTGATTAAAGGCTAGGCAAAGAGGTGGGCTTTAAAGATGAAGTGTAGGGAGGGAATTCAAGAACTTAGGGCCTTAGGCTGAAGGCATGGCTGACAATGGTGGGGTGAAGCGAGTGGGGGATGCACAAGAGGCCAGAGTTGTAGGAACGCACAGTTCTGAAAGGGTTGTAGGGCTGGAGACGAGTGCAGAGATAGGGAGAGGCAAGCCTATGAAGGGATTTGAACACAAACATGTTGAGAGTGAGGAACATAGGAACAGGAGTATGCCATTCAGCCCCTTGAGCCTGGGACTTGGTGTGGGATAGTATATATTCAGCAGAGTTGTGGATGAGCTGAAGTTTGTGGAAGGCGGAGGATGGGAGGCCAATCAGGAGAACAGGAGAACGGTCGAGGTTGGAGGTAACAATGGCATGGGCAGAGACAGGCGATATTATGGAGGTGGAAATTGGTGTTCTTTGTGATGGCGGGGTTAGAAACTCGGCTCGGGGTCAAATAGGAAGTTACGACAGTATGATTCAATGCGAGACAGGGAGGGGCGTGCAATCAATGCCTAGAGTATGGAGTTTGTGATGGAGGCCGAAGACAATAGCTTCAGTCTTTCTGATGTTTAACTGGAGGAAATTGCGTCTCATCCAGGACTGGGTGTCGGACAAGGAGTCTGACAACACAGATTTAGTGAAGGAGCTGAGAGGTGTGTTGGAGATCAGCGTGGAACCTGACCTCATGTCTTCGGATGATGTTGCTAAGGGGCAGCACATAGATGAGGAAGCGGAGGATGCTAAGAGTAGATCCTTGGGCAATGTCAGAGGTAACAGTGCAGCTGAACGGATGGTCTCAATCTTAGTTACAAAGAAACCCATAAACTCCTCACATTTGTTGTTGGAGGGAAGAGAAACCATTGCTGGAGATTCTCTAGTTTGCAAAGACAGAGGTGTCAAGGGTGGGTTTTTTGATTAGGGGAATGTTAAAAGAGGTTTTGAAAGGGAGTGTCAGTACATAAGGAGATGGAAGTTAGGAAGGGAAGTTGTGTGGTCAGCTGCGAGTGGGAATAGTTCGAGAGAGCAGGAGGTGGGTCTCGTAGACAAGATGAGCTTGGAGAGGGCATGGGGGAGCTAGGAGAGAAATTAGAAGACAATGTCAGTTCAGGGCTTTGGGGTGGGGGGGAACCTGGGGCACGATCTGGATTGATGGGCTAGGAGAAGCGAGGAATGCAACAGAGGCAGCTGAACGGATGGTCTCAATCTTAGTTACAAAGAAACCCATAAACTCCTCACATTTGTTGTTGGAGGTGAGGGGTGCTCATCAGGATGATCCAACACTAGCAAGCGGTTTTGGCAGAAAAGAGTAAGGCTTGATGGTGCTTGATGCAGTCCAGCCAGAACTGGCAACGAATGGTAAACCAGTTGTGCTCCAGTCCGTGTCCCCTGGAACTTGAGGAAAGGACGATGGTGGCCATACCAGGGGGAATGTCCAGGCTGGAAGAGAGTAAGGGTTTTACTGGGGACAAGGACATATCAAAGATGGAGGGAAGGGAGTGACTGAGCAGATCAATCAGCTGCTGAAGTATCGTGGTGAATGCAGTGCAAAAGGCTCGAAAGTTGAGTTCACAAGAGCAGTTGTCAGCGACTTGGAGCAGAGTTTTTACCAGAGACAGATGCATTAAATGGGGTTGAAAGAGGGATGGTGAGGGATACATGGAAGTAATTGGAGATGGCTTTGTCTGTACACCAAGGCATTGGGAGTAGAGAGGCCACGTGAGAGAGTAAGGTTAAGAGGGTGGCCATATATGGGTAGGAGAATTTATATGGAGGGAGAGGTTAAGGGACGATGGGAGAGCAGTGAAACAGAGGAGAGAGGGCAAGCTGAGTAGAGATGAAGATTGAAGTCTCACTGCCTGTTGATCACTCAGTGCCAATCCCTTTACAAATACTGTACACTGCCTGTCAAGCTTATTACAAACAGAAAGCCCATCAATCACAGAGTGCCAATCCTGTTACAGGCACACAACCTGTTAATCACAGAATAGCACTTCCAGTACAAGTGCATTGTTTAGCAATTTACCATTACTACTGGGTTGATCACTCAATTCATTCTCGAACATGCCAAATGATTCCAAAACCTACAAAAGACACTCAGTATTTCACTGTGTTAGGTCTTCGACTGTATTTTATATTTTTGTTTTCTCAGCTGATGCCGTATTTCCAAATCTCTTAGTGCTTAATTACCACAGGTTCTACCAAGAAACATCTTGACGAGCAATTATTTTGACAGCATATTCCTTTCTTGACATTGTTTGTGCAACTTTTCAGGCATCAAAAGCAAGTGTTTTAGTGCGTCCTAAATGTATAAAAAATACAAGCTAAAATATTTCTTGGGCCTGGAAACTTTTAGAATGTGCAGTGGTTTTAGAATGGTACAGAATTAGGGCAAAATTGAATTGAGATTGACGGGCAGATAACCATTTTGGATTTGGCTGTAACTGTTCTCTGAAACAAAAAGTGACATTTTAAGAGTGAATAAAATGTCCTCCAGTGCATAAACAATTCCACGTCAAGTCATTGCACTACACATGAACTGCTGATGGCCCACATCAGTTTCCCCTTCAGGGTGCCTGCAGTATACTAATTGGAGGCATGGCGTCCCAGAAACTAAAATGCATCATGATAATCCTTTGCAAGTCCTCATGTTGATAGACCAGTGTCAGTAAGTAGGTTTCAGTGTGAGCAGGCAGGTAAAACAGGCTACAATTTCCTCCAGGACTTGGAATGCTACTGCACATGTGCAGGCACACATTTACAGGTACATACAAGCGAAACAGTACAAGCAAGGCTTCAGAGGAAACTGATTATTGAGTAGTATCATCCTGTGGGCCCAATTAAGTCCCACACAGATTATTTAAGTAGGAACTCGAATATAATAATGTGCCTTAACCTCAACTGCAGAACAGCGTTCTTTACTTTACCAGGATGGCATTTACAATTCTCCTATCAAATATCCACATGTCTTTGAGTGAGACAAGTAACTTGCGGGTAATTGGTGCTGAATTGCAGGCTGTTTTGCGCTGTAGACACGTACTTGGGTTGGAATGGTTCCAGCACGTTTACCTTGCAGAAACACCTTTTATTCACACAGCGGCTTATCACATTCACAGGTCGTCCTACTGCGTTTCATATCCTGTGAATTACTTTATGAGTAGTCAATGCTGTTACACAGGCAAATGCAGCAACTGATTTACACAGATCAAGTTCCCATTCGTCAATCTGTTTTTCGTAGTGTTGGTTGAAGGAAGAATGTTGGCCAGGATACCAGAAGAATTCCCTGCTCTTGTTCAAATTGCACCATGAGATCTTCTACGTCCACCTGAACAGGTAGATGGAGCCTTAGCTTAATGTCTCATCCAAAAATGCAGCACTCCCTCAGTACTTCACTGGAATGTTAGACTAGATTATGTGCTCAAGACTGAGTGTTGCTTTTGAATTCACAGTCGTCTGACTCAGAACAGAGTGTGTTACCAACTGCACTCAGCTGACACAGGATCATTACAGGCAGCAGAGAGAAAGGATTTTCATCCCATCAGTTTGCTGGATTTGAATCCAAGAGGTGAAATGAAAGTGGGAACAAAGGCCTGAGAGATGGGATTACTTTGTATACTAAAAAAAACTTATAAAAAAGCAAAGTGTGTTTTTGAGGACTTTCTTCACATAACATTTGTGGATTAAGCTTCAACCTCGTCTACCAAAAAAGATCCTGGATTTATATTGAATTATACTACATTTCAAAGCACTTCATACTATGAATTACTTTTAAATGTTATCTTAGCAAAATGTGGAGCTGTTTTGCAACAATATTTCACAAACAGCCAGGAGATGAATGACCAATTAATGTGGTTTTTTTGCTGGTACAAATGCCACTATTCACACCGTCCACTCTTATCACAGGCAGCTGCCTATATTGGGCGAGTAGCACTAACCATGTGCCAGTACCGTAGGAGTCAATTACAAAGGTGCCGCTTATAACATGTTAAGCGCACTGGCTATTTCAGTCCGTTCTGCACACCTCGTTATTTCCTGCCTAGTATTTACCGATGTGCGATGTTGAATTTTTTATTCCCGATGAGCACTCCAGGAAGTGTCAGTGCTGTCGTGTCTCTCCCCCATGATTTTCTATTGGCTGGTCGACTTGCATTTCTGTTGGCTCTTCTTTAGGTGAGTATAGGAACTGAGTGAAAGCTGGTTCCAACACCAATCCACGTATTAGTGACCATTAAAGTCCGCGGGAATCACAGCAGTGGAGATTGATTTTACTGTCCACTGTTTATAGCGGGTAAATTGTGTTATCAACATGCCCGGTGAGGACTGCATTGATTGAGAGAAATGTTGCCCAGGACACTGGGAAAACTCCTTATTCTTCTTTGAACAGTCATGGGATGTTTAACAGCAAAATGAACCAGCAAAATAGGCAGATGGGACCTCAGTCTTCAATGGAACGACAGCACCTCCGACAAAGCAGCACACCCTCAGTGCTGCACCAGAAGCATTAGCCCAGATACATCATCAGACCCTGTGAGATCAGTGTGCTACCAACTGCAGCAAGCTGACACTAAGAGCAGAATCATTCAGGAGGGAGCTGGATGTGATTCTGTAGTGGAGGGGTATGGGTTTAGTTCAGGGTTGAGATGATGATAGATGTGTCGAGAGTGTAAATTTGCAATCAGAATGAGCTAAATGCCTTTTCTGTTTCCTAACATTAAATTCAAGAGATAGTACTGATGTGCCTCAATAATCCCAAGACTCGATGTTAGCGAAACAAAACAAGGCTTTTATTAACTTAGAAGATAACACGGATAGGAGAGAGGTATCTTCCCTGGAGGTCTGCAGTACTGGCTGTGAGGCCAGACTGAGCTGGCTTACATAGAGGCCAGGTATGGGCGGAGCCCTACACACAACACATTCCATACATTCCAATACACAATACGATGGTGAGGAGAAACCTGAAACCAACCACAGTCACAGGCAATACAATGGTAAGGGGGAACCTGAAACCAACCACAGTCACAGGCAGTGATGAATGGAATATTTCATCACATTCACCCCTTCTATAGATTTAGTCTGTTCGGGGGTTTGGTAGTCCTCTGTGACCGACGTGGCTGTTGTGGTGTCGCGGGTGTCGGCTGGGTGTCCCCGGTGGCCTCCTGGGTCTCTGCCAGGGGTGCCGCCAGGGTGTCCCCGGTGGCCTCCTGGGTCTCTGCCAGGGGTGCCGCCAGGGTTGTTGAAGGGGTAGTTGGTGGGGTTGCCGTTGGTCGATGTTCTTCTGGGGGTGATGAAAGAGTCGTGGGTGGGTAAGAGTTGCTGTGGTCGTTGTTGCTGCTATTGCCGTGGTTGTTGTCGTTACCGGCTGGGGCGACGTCTTTTATTGACACGGTGTCCTCCCTTCCGTCGGCGTGCCGGACATACGCGTATTGGGGGTTGGCGTGGAGTAGGTGCACTGGCTCCACGAGAGGGTCCGTCTTATGGCCCCTCACATGCCTTCGCACGAATACCGGACCCGGGGTGGAGAGCCATGACGGCATGGATACGCCTGAGGTGGATTTCCGGGGGAAGCTAAACATTCGTTCATGAGGCGTGGCATTAGTGGCCGTACACAATAGCGACCGTATCGAATGGAGCACATCTGAGAGGACTTCCTGCCAGCGGGAGATAGGGAGGCCCTTGGTCCTTAGAGCTAGAGTGACTGCTTTCCATACTGTCCCGTTCTCTCGCTCCACTTGACCGTTACCCCGGGGGTTGTAGCTGGTGGTACGGCTCGTGGCGATACCCCTGGACAGCATGTACTGGCGTAGCTCTTCACTCATGAAGGACGCCCCCCTATCCGTGTGGATGTAGCTCGGCATACCGAACAGGCAGAACAGGCTGTTGAGGCATTTAATGACCGTGGCGCTGGTCATGTCTGGGCAGGGGAAGGCGAATGGGAACCGGGAGTATTCGTCCACAATGTTCAGGAAGTAAACATTGCGGTCGACGGACGGGAGGGGGCCCTTGAAATCTAAGCTGAGCCGCTCAAAGGGCCGTGTAGCTTTGATTAAGTGGGCTCTATCGGGGTGGTAGAACCGAGGCTTGCACTCAGCGCAAGTGCGGCAGTTCCTGGTCAGAGACCGAACTTCCTCAATCGAGTAGGGTAAGTTGCGGGACTTTATGAAGTGGAACAGCCGCGTGACCCCTGGGTGGCAGAGGTCGTTGTGGAGGGTCTGTAGCCGATCCCCGGTGGCGCTGGCACACATCCCTCGTGAGAGGGCATCTGGGGATTCGTTAAGGGCCCCTGGCCGGTAAATGATGTCATACTCGAAGGTGGAGAGCTCGATCCGCCACCTAAGAATCTTATCATTTTTGATCTTCCCCCTCTGTTTATTATTGAACATAAACGCTACCGACCGCTGGTCGGTAAGTAGGGTGAAGCGTTTGCCGGCTAGGTAGTGGCGCCAGTGGCGCACTGCCTCCACGATGGCTTGGGCCTCCTTTTCCACGGAGGAGTGTCTGATCTCGGGCACTTGGAGGGTCCTCGAGAAGAAAGCTACGGGCCGCCCCGCCTGGTTGAGGGTGGCCGCCAAGGCAAAGTCAGACGCATCACTTTCCACTTGAAATGGAGTGTTCTCGTCCACTGCCTGTAGCGTGGCCCGCTCAATATCCTGCTTAATGCTTTTGAAGGCGGCGTGGGCCTGAGCAGAGAGCGGAAAAGAGGATGCTTTCAAGAGGGGGTGGGCTTTGTCGGAGTAGTTGGGGACCCATTGGGAATAATAAGAAAATAACCCCAGGCACCTTTTCAGGGCTTTGGGAGTGTTGGGCAGGGGCAGCTCCCGTAGGGGGCGCAATCGGTCGGGGTCTGGTCCGATTTCCCCATTCTCCACCACGCTGCCTAGTATGCAGAGGCGCGTGGTGTTGAAAACGCACTTGTCCTCGTTGTAGGTGAGGTTGAGTTTTTGTGCGGTTTTCAGGAACCTCTCGAGGTTCGAGTCGTGATCCTGCTGGTTGTGACCGCAGATGGTGACATTGTCGAGGTAGGGGAAGGTTGCCTGCAAGTGGTGGTCATCGACCATGCGATCCATCTGGAAGACCGAGACCCCATTCGTCACCCCAAAGGGGACTCTGAGGAATTGGTAGAGGCGTCCGTTCGCCTCGAAGGCGGTGTACGGGCGGTCCTCTGGTCTGATAGGGAGCTGGTGGTACGCTGACTTGAGGTCGATGGTGGAGAACACCCGGTATTGGGCGATTTGGTTCACCACTTCTGATATGCGGGGTAGCGGGTAGGCGTCTAGTTGGGTGTACCTGTTGATCGTTTGGCTATAGTCGATCACCATCCGTTTCTTCTCACTACCCCTTACCACCACCACTTGGGCGCGCCACGGGCTATTGCTGCATTCAATAATGCGCTCTTTCAGGAGCCTGTCTACCTCGGTTGCGATAAACCGCCTGTCCTCCCAGCTGTACCTCCTGCTTTTGGTCGCTATTGGCCGGCAGTTAGGGGTAAGGTTCGCGAATAGCAAAGGCGGCTTTACCTTCAGGGTAGCCAGGCCGCACACTGTGAGGGGCGGCTGGGACCCACCGTACTTGAGCGTGATGCTTTGGTGGTTGCACTGGAAATCCAGGCCCAAGATCACGCTCGCGCATAGATTCTTCATGATTAATACTTTAAAATTATCGTATACAGTCCCGTTAATGGACAATTGTACCGTGCAGTAACCCAGAATGGTCGATGTCTGGGTTTTATCAGCCATAGAGATGGTACCCCGAGTAGGGACCACCTTTAGGGAGAGTTGTCGTGCCAGTTCCGGGTGGATAAAACTCTCCGTGCTTCCACTGTCAATTAAACATTTAACCCCGCACCCGTTTACCTCGATGTCCACCATTGATTTGGATAGCGGGTGGGGCCTGGTCTGGTCCACTGTGACCGATGCCACTGTAGGGCCCTGATCGAGACAAGATGGCGTCCGCGCTGTCTGCTCACAAGATGGCGGACCCCACGAGGTCGGGCAAGATGGCGTCCAAGATGGCCGCTCCCACGGCGCACACGTGGCGGTGGCGGGTTTTGGTTTTCCAGCGGGGTTCCCTCTGCACACCTTCCCAAAGTGCCCCTTCTTGCCGCACTTAAAGCAGGTGGTGCCTTTCGCCGGGCACAGGTTTCTGGTGTGCTTTGGCTGCCCGCAGAAGTAGCAGTTGGGTCCCCGACGCGTCGCGGCTGTCGTAGGGCTTCTGGGGGGGGGGGGGGGGGAGCGGGGCCCCGACGGTGTCGGGCTGCCGGGCGGGGAAGATGCCTTCCAAGATGGCGGCGCCCTTGGTGCACACGTGGCGGCGTGGACGGCGTGGGCTGAAGAGTAGGCGTCCGAGTTTCTCTGGGCCACATCCAGGGATCGCGCGGTGTCCGCAGCCTGTTTCAGGTCCAATCCTGTTTTTTCCAGCAGTCTTTGCCGGATGTAAGTGGAGCTGAGGCCTGTGATAAAGGCATCGCGAACAAGCTCGTCGGTGTACACTGCGGCTTTTACATCTCGGCACTTGCAGTCTTTGCCAAGCATTTTCAGGGTGCCTAGGAACTCCTCCACCGATTCCCCAGGTCGCTGTGCGCGAGTGGCGAGCAGATGCCTAGCATACACCTCATTCGTAGGCTGCTGGTAATGCGCCTTTAAGATGTCGCAGGCGGCCAGGTACGTGTCGGCGTCTTGGATGAGGGGGTAAACCCGGTGGCTTACCCAATTCCGCAGAATTCCGAGTTTCATACTCGCAGCGTCCGTAGCGTCTTTGACGGCTGCGGAATTGTCCAGGAAGAATTCCATACACATAAACCAGTGTCCGAAGCGTGCTGATGCGTCCGGAGCATGCTGATCCAAATCCAAACGTTCGGGTTTCAGGAGTTGATCCATTGTGTTGAAAAATAAGTTAATAAAATTGATGTGCCTCAATAATCCCGAGACTCGATGTTAGCAAAACAAAACAAGGCTTTTATTAACTTAGAAGATAACACGGATAGGAGAGAGGTATCTTCCCTGGAGGTCTGCAGTACTGGCTGTGAGGCCAGACTGAGCTGGCTTACATAGAGGCCAGGTATGGGCGGAGCCCTACACACAACACATTCCATACATTCCAATACACAATACGATGGTGAGGAGAAACCTGAAACCAACCACAGTCACAGGCAATACAATGGTAAGGGGGAACCTGAAACCAACCACAGTCACAGGCAGTGATGAATGGAATATTTCATCACAAGCACGTTTTTCCACTACTCATGGGAGTTCCTCATTCAGAATTGATGCATTGATTTGAGTCCATGGCAACTTTGGCAGCATAAAGCAAAATCACTCAAAACCTGAAAGTGCAGAATTAAAATATTTGAATGACTGCACCTCGGGCAGATCTGAGTCGAGCACACTCGGTACTTAGATTCTGCCAGCAGCCCAGAATATACTTTGAAAACAGCATCTTTTCAGGTAGTACGTAATTATTTATTTTACCCACTGTGCTCCTGGTCTATCTAAAAGACACGCAGGATACCTGGGTGATTCAGGTGAAGCATAGTAATGAGCCAAGTTTCACTTTCTAAGGTTACATCGCCATGCGGATTGGCGATTTGGAACACAGCCCTATAAAATGTAGGATATGGTAACAAGATACTGAACCAGCAATCCAGAGGTCATGAGTTCAAATTCCTCCACGGCAAGTTGTGAAATTGAATTCAATAAATGTGGTAATTTGTGGACTAGCACAAAATTCTCATAAAATCCTTCTTCCGGGTTCTACACTTCGCGGCTGACTCTTCATTCCCTCAGGGCAACGAGGGGTGGACAATAAACACTGCCTTGCCAATATCATCCACATCCCAGGCACAAATAAAAAAAACTACTGCCCTGTAGAACATACTCCTACCCTGGCTGAATAAATCACATCTTGCATTTTATGAATTAAATTTTCAACATAAATCCAGTAAATACTGGCCAATCTGGTTATATAAGTCACACCTTCATTTATATTTTCATAACCTCTAAATATAAGGGAGTGAATTATACAGCAGCATAACTCATTGATTTATTTCCAAAGTGACAACCATTAAATTGGGTTGGAAATTCTATTTTACAATGCTTCTTTCTGGTTCCTCTGCAGATTAATTCAAAATCACACAAACCAAATTCTCATATTTTCAGAAAGATTCTTCCTGTTAAGTACAACCTCAGTCATGCTTTAGAACACATTGAGCTATATTTAAAACCGAGCCAATTTCCCCAAAATATCTTCCAGCATTACTTTCTCTTCACATGACTTTTAAAGAAGAAAGTCAAAATTCAAATAGAACACATTACAATAACTGGAAGGTATTCTAGCACCAGAGGAAGACAAAGAGAACTAAACAGAAAGCTTGGTTGGACTTGAGAGAGATTTAAGGTTAAACACATATGGCAGTCTCTGTCCTCATAGGTATATCATCAACATGTATAAATAGGGAGAAATATATATTTATTTTTATTCAGTAAAGTCTTACCAAAACATTAAAGCTTTACTAGCAATGATATGAAACACAGCTTTAGCATTAGTTCTTTAAGGATTGACTTAGAGGTTCTGAAGTTTGAGTTACTTACAAAGCTCAAGTGCTTAACTTTTTATATGTATGATTTCTGTTCAAGATGACATGCCAATGTTGGGGAATGGAACACTTTCCCACTTTGGGATGCAGAACTATCAGCATCAAGCACCCTCAGATCTAATCTACTTCCCCTAAGATCTGAGTTCAGTCAGTCATTCAGTTGTTGCACAAGTACATTCTGGAATGTCAAGAATCACTGACCAGTCTCTCTTTTTTCCCCAACATCACTGTACTGCCAGCACTAATGTGTGCACACTCACCTCCAATTTGCCATTAATCAGATGTAGACACCTCTGATCTTAGTAATAAATGGCTCACCTGTGACAAAAATTGAAGTACCCTTGCGTCTAAACCAAACTGCTCTGCTAGTAGACTGCTTGGGATCATCCACTCCTTCTCCCAACCAGGCTAACAAGGATTGGACCTCTAGAATGAAAACTAATGCTCTCAATGAAAAATGAAATAGACCTACCCTTGTTCAAGTTGCTTGCCTGCTCTGAGGACAGGAAACTAATGGTACAAACATCCTCGATGTTTAAAGGGGCCTGCTTTGTTCTCCAGATCCATTTTGAAAGACATTCAAGCTCAAAATTATCCAGAGAACTCAAGTCATGAACTACCTCGCAACAACATAATTTCACTCCCATATATTTAGTTGATTTCACATCCCTAATCTGTACCTTGTTAAGGTCATCAGTCAACTAGAGCAAAACAAGTATATTAAAGTTCCCACTGCTTTCCACTGGCAATTCAGAATTTGACCCATCACGAGCTACCCAACAAGAATCGGAATTGTTTGCCGCCTTCATGGTGCATCTTGTCTGAACCCTAAGTGGACAGCTAGAAACCTGAACTGAAGTCAAAAAAGGAATAGCAAGAACTTTGCCAACTTGCCAGAAATGTATAAACTAAATCAGAAGTTGTACTTACTAAGACTAATTAAACCACGACAGCTAGTCAACATTGTGTTAATATACTTGTATTACACTTGTACATTTGTTGTACTTTGTTACATTATTTCCATGTAAATAAAGCATCTAACGACTCCAGTCTGGAAACCTCTGGTCTATATTGTAATATCTGCTTTTGCACAGTGAAACTGATAGGAATGTGTAAGATCTAGTAAGCAAGCGGGGCAATTGTATATCCATTGGGCATGCATCTCTGTAAGGAGAGTATAGAAAAGGTATAGTTTCTGGATTGTATGCGACAATGGTCTAGTTATGGGAATCACTGTTAAGCTGTTGAGACAATACGAGAAACTCAAGAACTGTAACAAGCTTTTATAGAAAATGTTAGTAGTGCCCATTTCATCTGAAGCTTATTTTTAATGGCTCTTGGATACATTTTATACCCTTTAAATTCCTGCCTCATGTGTGTACCATAAAGGTTTGACCCAAAGTGCAGTCAATATTGGCATCGACGTAGGTTCTCCTGCAAGTGAAAAAATGCCCTGACTTGTAATAAACACTTCATCATCTGTAGCTTTGTTGCGCTACTTTGCAGGCTGTGAACTCTTAGGCCACTCAATCAATACTAATATTGGTCTCCTAAGGGGACTGCACTCCCTCGCCATCCTTTTAACTTCTAAGTAGCTTTGAACTCACTTGAATATGCTGACTCAATGATCAGAAAAAGGTATGTCAATTATTTTTATTTTTACATTGACTACATTATCTCCCAGTCAATAATTTATTCTCTAAATACCCCTACTGAATCCTGGATTTGATTACCAATTAGTCACTCCCAAGCATCCCTTAATCTCTTAGAAAACGAACGTATTTTAAAATATGCAAATTTTAATTGTTTTTGAACAGTGATTTGTCAGCGACAGAGGAAAGCATGCAATTATGTCTTTCATGCGTGAAAACATTGACAGAGAGTCTAGTTTTTATGCACTGTTGACTGCCAGAATTTAGCACAGTCAATACATATTATCCAAAGAATACAGATGGCTGAAGGTGTTGCAAGACTCTTGAGTCCTGGTATCATAAGCCAGAAGAGTCATAAATGAAACCCAGAAGTGCATTATAGTCATACCTTTTGGCCACTACTTTCACCCCATTTTCTTGTTGGAGTGAGTGAGAAGTAAAATTATTTAGTCCCTTTCTCAATTCTCCACTGCAGTGAACTTTGCCCTAGGGAAAGGCTGGTCTCCAGCCTTTTTTACCAGGCCTCCAATAGTGCTTTTCTATTACTGGCCGCTTGACAGCTGAATGACCTGGTCTTTCTGGCACCAGTGTAACTGATCAGGAACTCACCATGTCATAGAGTCATAGAGTAATACAGCACGGATAGAGGCCCTTCGGCCCATCGTGTCCGCGCCGGCCATCAAGCCCTGTCTAATCTAATCCCATATTCCAGCATTTGGCCCGTAGCCTTGTATGCTATGGCATTTCAAGTGCACATCCAAATGCTTCTTAAATGTTGTGAGGGTTTCTGCCTCCACAACCCTTTCAGGCAGTGAGTTCCAGACTCCAACCACCCTCTGGGTGAAAAAGTTCTTTCTCAAATCCCCTCTAAACCTCCCGCCCTTTACCTTGAATCTATGCCCCCTAGTTATTGACCCCTCTACTAAGGGAAAAAGCTCCTCAGCATCCATCCTATCTATGCCCCTCATAATTTTGTACACCTCAATCATGTCCCCCCTCAGCCTCCTCAGCTCCAAGGAAAACAAACCCAACCTGCCCAGTCTCTCTTCATAGCTGAAGCGCTCCAGCCCTGGTAACATCCTGGTGAACCTCCTCTGCACCCTCTCTAACGCGATCACATCCTTCCTGTAGTGTGGCGACCAGAACTGCACACAATATTCCAGCTGTGGCCTAACCAGTGTTTTATACAGCTCCATCATAACCTCCTTGCTCTTATATTCAATGCCTCGGCTAATGAAGGCAAGTATCCCATATGCCTTTTTTACCACCTTATCCACCTGTTCCGCCGCCTTCAGGGATCTGTGTACTTGCACACCCAGATCCCTCTGACCCTCCGTCTTGCCTAGGGTCTTTCCATTCATTGTGTATTCCTTTGCCTTGTTAGTCCCCCCAAAGTGCATCACCTCGCACTTTTCCGGGTTAAATTCCATTTGCCACTGTTCCGCCCATCTGACCAACCCATCTATATCGTCCTGCAGACTGAGGCTACCCTCCTCGCTATTTACCACCCTACCAATTTTTGTATCATCCGCGAACTTACTGATCATACCCTTTACATTCATATCCAAGTCATTAATGTAGACCACAAACAGCAAGGGACCCAGCACCGATCCCTGTGGTACCCCACTGGCCACAGGCTTCCAGTCACAAAAACAACCTTCGACCATCACCCTCTGCCTTCTGCCACTAAGCCAGTTTTGTATCCAATGTGCCAAGGCACCCTGGATTCCATGGGCTCTTACCTTCTTGACCAGTCTCCTGTGCGGGACTTTATCGAAGGCCTTACTGAAATCCATGTATACCACATCCACTGCGTTACCCTCATCCACACACCTAGTCACCCCCTCAAAAAATTCAATCAAATTAGTCAGACATGATCTTCCCTTGACAAAGCCATGTTGACTATCCCTGATTAATCCTTGCCTCTCCAAGTGGAGACAAATTTTGTCCCTCAGGATTTTTTCCAATAATTTTCCTACCACTGATGTTAGGCTCACTGGCCTGTAGTTCCCCGGTTTTTCCCTACTACCCTTCTTGAATAATGGTACTACATTAGCGGTTCTCCAGTCCTCTGGCACATCCCCTGTGGCCAGAGAGGTCCTGAATATATGTGTTAGAGCCCCCGCAATCTCCTCCTTTGCCTCACACAGCAGCCTGGGATACATTTCATCCGGGCCTGGGGATTTATCCATTTTTAGGCCAGCTAAAACCGCCAATACCTCCTCCCGCTCGATGTTAATATGTTCGAGCATATCACAGTCCCCCCGCCCTATTTCTATGTCTACATCGTCCTTCTCCATAGTGAAAACAGATGCAAAAAATTCATTTAGAACCCCTCCTACATCTTCCGGCTCCACACACAGATTGCCACTTTTGTCCCTAATGGGCCCTATTTTTTCCCTAGTTATCCTCTTACCCTTAATATACTTATAAAACATCTTCGGATTTTCCTTTATTTTGCTTGCCAGTGTTATTTCATGGCCCCTCCTTGATCTCCTAATTTCTTTTTTAAGTATCCCCCTGCACTTTTTGTACTCCTCTAGGGCTTCCTCCGTCTTTAGCCTTTTGTATCTACCAAAAGCCCTCCTTTTTTTCCTAATCCATTCTCGTATATCCCCTGTCATCCAAGGTTCCCTATGGTTTTTGGAACCACCCTTGACCTTTACGGGAACATGTTGCCATTGTATGATCTCAATCTCCCTTCTGAAAGCCTCCCATTGCTCCGATGCGGATTTTCCTACAAGTAGCTGATCCCAGTCCATTTTGGCCAGATCCTGCCTTATCCTATTAAAATCGGCCTTCCCCCAATTTAGAACCTTTATTTCCGGCCCATCCCTGTCCTTTTCCATGGCCACCTTAAATCTTACCATATTATGGTCACTATCACCAAAGTGCTCACCTACTAGCACTTTTTCCACTTGGCCGGCCACATTCCCTAGAATTAGGTCCAGTACCGCCCCCTCTCTTGTAGGACTTTCTACATGCTGGCTCAAAAAGCTCTCCTGGATGCACTTTAAGAATTCTACACCCTCTGAGCCTTTCACACTCTGACTATCCCAGTTAATATTGGGGAAGTTGAAATCCCCCATTATTATTACCCTATTATTTGCACATTTCTCTGAGATTTGCCTACATATCTGTTCCTCTATCTCCCCCTGACTGTTTGGAGGCCTATAGTACACTCCCAGCAAAGTGCTTGCCCCCTTTTTGTTTTTAAGCTCCACCCATATGGCCTCATTAGAGGACCCTGCTAATATATCATCCCTCCTTACTGCAGTAATTGACTCCTTAATTAATATTGCGACACCCCCTCCTCTTATACCTCCCCCTCTGTCTCGCCTGAAGATTCTGTACCCCGGAATATTGAGCTGCCAGTCTTGCCCCTCCCTCAACCATGTCTCCGTGATAGCAACAATATCATACTCATGTGTTTATCAACACCTTCAGTTCATCCACCTTATTCGCAAGACTCCTTGCATTAAAATAGATGCCATCCAGCCTTGCCCTTATATATTTGCCCTGTGACTGCAGCATGTTGGAGCTCAGAGCATTATTCCACCTGTTCCATTCTCTGATACATCTTCATTTATTATTTTTTCTGGGCATCATTGATTTAGTTCTTTGAAAAGAATTCAATTCTTCTGTTACTACAGTTGGTTAGTAAGGTTACTGAGTTTGCAGGGCAAATATAAAAGCAAAATACTGCAGATGCTGGAAATCTGAAATAAAAACAGAAAATGCTGGAAATACTCAACAGGTCAGAACTGGAAAAAGTTAGAGATATAACAGGTTTTAAGCAGGTGCAGGGGAAGGGAAAGAGGGGAGGGGAGGAAAGAACAAAAGGGAAGGTCTGTGATAGGGTGGAAGGCAGGAGAGATTAAATGACAAAAGGGATGATGGTGCAAGGCAAAAGGAGATGGTAATAGGCCAAGTTAAGAAACAAACAATAAGTCTAGAAGAGGTGTAAATGGAATGGCAGAATCAACAGCTGCCATGTGAAAAAATAGGGGCAACGGTTATGGTCTGAAATTGTTGAACTCGATGTTGAGTCCAGAAGATTGTGAAGTGCCTAATCGAAAGATGAGGTGCTGTTCCTCGAGCTTATGTTGAGCTTCATTGGAACAGTGTAAGAGGCAGCGGACAGAGAAGTCAGAGTGGGAGTGGTGGAGAACTAAAGTGACAGGCGACCGGAAGCTCGGGGTCACACTTACAGACTGAACGGAGGTGTTCCGCAAAGCGATCACCCAATCTGCATTTGGTCTCCCCACTGTAGAGGAGACCGCATCGTGAGCAGCGAATACAGTATACTAAATTGCAAGAAGTACAAGTAAATCGCTATTTCACCTGGAATGAGTGTTTGGGGCCCTGGACAGTGGGAAGGGAGGAGGTAAAAGGGAAGGTGTTGCATCTCCTGCACTTGCATGGGAAGGTGCCATGGGAAAGGGAGGGGGTGTTGGTTGTGATTGAGGAGTGGACCAGGGTGTCGCGGAGGGAGCGGTCCCTTCGGAATGCTGAAAGGGGAGGGGAGGGGTAGATGTGTTTGGTGGTGGGATCACGTTGGAGGTGGCGGAAATGGTGGAGGATGATCCGTTGAATGTGGAGGCTGGTGGGGTGAAAGATGAGGACAATGGGAACCCTATCGTGTTTCCGGGAGGGAGGGGAACGGGTGAGAGCATAAGTGCGGGAAATGGAACAGACACGGTCGAGGGCCATGTCAACCACGGTAGAGTGGAATCCTCGGTTGAGGAAAAAAGACATATCGGAAGCACTAGTATGGAAGATGGCATCGTCAGAACAGATACGACGGAGACAGAGAAATTGGGAGACTGAATAGAGTCCTTACAGGAAGCGGGGTGGGAGGAAGTGTAGTCCAGGTAGCTGTGGGCTTACAGTGGATGTTTGTCGATAGCCTATCCCCAGAAATGGAGTCAGAGAAGTCGAGGAAGGGAAGGGAAGATTCGGAGATGGACCATGTGAAGGTGAGGGAAGGGTGGAAATTGGAAGCAAAGTGAATGAAATTTTCTAGTTCAGGGCGAGGGCAGGAAACGGCACCAATACAGTCATCAATGTACCGGAAAAAGAGGTGAGGGAGAGGACCTGAGTAGGACTGGAACAAAGAATGTTTCACATATCCCACGAAAAGGCAGGCATAGCTAGGGCCCATGCGGGTTCCCATAACACCACCTATAAATTTGGAGGAAGTGAGTGGAGTCAAAGGAGAAGTTGTTCAATGTGAGAACAAGTTCAGCCAGGCAGAGGAGGGTGGTGGTGGATGGGGACTGGTTGGGCCTCTTTCCAAGGAAGAAGCGGAGCGCCCTCAGGTCGTCCTGGTGGGGGATGGAGGTGTAGAGGGACTGGACGTCCATGGTGAAAAGGAGGCGGTTGGGGCCAGGAAACTGGAAACTGTTAAAGTGGTGGCGGAAGAGTCGCGGGAAGAGACTGGACAAGGGGAGAAAAAAGAGTCGAGATAGGAAGAAATCAGTTTCATGGGCCAAGAACAGGCTGAAATGATGGGTCTACCAGGGTAGACCTGTTTGTGGATCTTGGGAAGGAGGTAGAAGCGGGGTTGGGGAACCAAGAGGTTGGCGGCCATGGAGGGAAGATCTCCAGAGATGAGGTCAGTGACAGTCTTGGAAACGATGGCTTGATGTTCGGTAGTGGGGTCGTGGTCCAGGGGGAGGGAATAGGAGGTGTCAGAGAGTTGGTGTTCAGCCTCCACAAGGTAGAGGTCGGTTCGCCAAACAACAGCGCCACCCTTGTCAGCAGAGCTTGCTAGGCAGCTTAGCGCCATGTGACAGGAGGGTAGATGGCATACAAGGTTACAACAAAAGCCAGAGAGCCTTATTGGAAAATTAAATGTGGGACAGGAAATCAAATAGTTGACTGAAAAATAACATTTTAATCATGATAAAATATTCCTCCAAATTTTTCTCACTTTACTAAATGAATATATACTGCAGAAAAGGATCTCAGTACATGAACTACCAGATGCTACCTCATAAAATTACATTTACAATGATCTTTGATATTCCAACAGCTGTTCCGTGTAATGAAACAGTTGCAGCCACTCCAAAAGCTCGTGCACTTGTCACATGATAATCAGTCCAGAAACCAACACAGGCAGGGGCACTATTGGGCCAGCTATTAAGTGACAACCCAGAAATAGTGAAATAGGCCAGAGATACTCTTGACAACAGTAACCACAATACGATGGGCGTTTAAGACCAAGTTTACAACTGAAAAGAGAATGAATACAATAGAAATATTAAACTTTAGAAAGGCAGATTCTGAGGGGTGAACTCAGGAAATCTGACTGGACCAGCACGGTGGCAGGGGAAAAGCATGGGAAGAAAAGTGGACTACATTTAAAAGCTTATACACAAAGGAGGGAACTGATACATCATATTAGGGAAGGAGGGTAACAGAGGGAAAAGACCAAGATGGGTAACAGTAACGGTAGCAGTAAAGTTGGGAATTGGCGCACAGAATGCAATTGGCAAGATGGTGGACTAAGGCAAATATAAAAACAAGGTAAAGAGGTTAAGAAACTGGTTAGGGGAGTAAAATAGAAAATGAGGATAGGATAGCAGGTACTATTAATGGAAATAACAAGTATTTCTAGAAATATATTCACAGTAAACATGTGTAAAATGAAACAGTGGAACCACTGGAAGATTCAAAAGAACTGGCATTTATATAGCGTCTTTCACAATCTCAACACGCCCCAAAATACCTCACAGCCAATGAAGTACTTTTGAAGCGTAGTCACTGCTGTAATGTGGGGAACTGCAACAGCCAATTTTCACACAGCAAACTCCCACAAACAGCACTGAGATAAATGAGATGATCTCTTTTAAAGGTGTTCGTTGAGGGATAATGTCGGCTAGGATACAGGAGAACTCCCCTCAAACCTTCTCAAAGGTAACATGAAGTCAACTGACCAAGGGATTGCAATATGGTAAACTATTTGTGTGTGTGCTTCTGAAGGAGACCATGAACAGAAGGTGAATTTCCAATGGGTATGGAGGATAAGGCTGAGGAAGTTAAAGGAAGATAAGGGAGCAGGCCCTGATGGGTTTCATACAAGTGCACTTGAAGAAATACATAGAAAAATCAGCCACTTCCATATCACTATCTTTAGGGAATCATTAGGAACAGAAGTAGTAGCTGAGGATTAGAAAATAGCTAACAACTCCAATCATTAAAAAGGGACATAAAGAAAACCCAGGGAACTACAGGCCTAACATCTGTTGTGTTACAAGGCATTCTGTAAAAGGGGATAATGAAATACCTGGATAGGTATGACATGGAAGGAGGGAGACAGCATGGATTTATGGGACGGAGTGCTTTCCCAACAAATTTACTGGTGTTCATAGAGAAAATGGCAGGGCTTGCTGACAATGGAAATTTTGCAAATAAGATTTACTCAGATTTCTACAAGGCTTCTGATACTGTGGCAGGCAAGCAATTGGTTCACAACATAGGAGGAAGTCACCTGCTCCGCTGCTGTAACTGTTGGAAGTGCGGCGGAAACCCTGGTGAAAGGATGACAGTGAAACGGGAGCAGCTGTGAGGAAACTCCTGGCCAGGGTCTCAGTCCTCTGCCAATCTCTCTCAGACATGGAGGGTGACTGTCTCCATCAGAGACTGCACACGACCGCCATCCCTCTCCATCTCCATGCCCCACCACTTTCTGTATTGTTACCTTGGACCATCTTGTATTAAAAACCATTTCAAATCCGAGAATATTTTGTATTTTTTTTGTAATCGGAGAATGTTAAAATGGTTTCAGACCTGTCAAATTAATTGTAAGATATTCAAAACGCTGCAGAATCTTTTTTTCTATTTTTATAGCAATTGAGTAGCAAAACCTTAATAATTAAGGCTTTTAATTAGAACACCACACAGATTTTGATATAAATTATTGGTTGTGAGTTAGGTTATTAAAATGATCATCTTGGCACCATTTATCTTCCCTTTCAATTAAACTGCCAGTTGTACATGAATTACATGTATCAAAATGCTTTCATTATTCCACACAGCAGTCTTCTCAATTTACTGGTTAATATTTGATTAGAATTGGACCTGTGTCCGCACTGCTGCACACAGATTGGCCTCCAGCATCTGATCTGAAATTCAATTTTGTTCCCGAGAATTTTTTTCATTGTACTATTTCAGCTGGACTAGAAACCTCACCAGGATTCTACACAGAAAGAGTTTGCTCAGAAATTATTTAAAATGCGGCTGCAAAAACAGACAGAATTCCATCAAAATGTTTACTCCTTTCTTGACGCATGTCTGTACTGAAAGTATACGTAACCATGCAAGGGCTTTTGGTTTAGAGGTTACACACCCCCACCCTTTCCACCTCCACAGGATAGTGGACTTGGGTTAAAGATGACATTTACTAATTCACCCAACTCCCTCCTCCTATCGTCTACCTTTCTACAGTGAATTGACTGCAGCACATAATGGCTACCAAGTTAATGTAAAGGCCTAAAGCATTTCTTATTAAAACTATAATCATATGTTGAAATAGCTACAACTATTTTATCATTAGCACTAGGAGTCTGGGACTAAATTAACAGTTTATTTTGCTGTTTATTTCTGTGCATCACATCAGATTTGAGAATACAAGGCATTCAATACCCAGGACGATGATTCCCACCCTTGAGTTGAACATGCCATGGAGTCAAAAAAAATTGAAGTGGGACTAGATCAGCTGACACATGTGGAGAAAAGCACAGCACAGACTTGATGGGTGGAATAGTCTGATTCTGTGCTATAGAGTTCTATTATTCTACATTGGAACTTGCTTGAAGCAAATATTTCTATACAATCAAAGTTATTTAGGCGAAACTAGATACCTGTAGAATGGAATTATTTTAAAATAAGATTACCACCTGTTTAACAACTTGTATTAAAAAAAGTACTTAATTGGCTGTAAAGCGCTTTGAAACGTCCGGTGGTCGTGAAAGGCACTATAGAAATGCAAGTCTGTCTTTCTTTCTTATATAGCGCCTTTATGCAGCAAAACATCCCAATGTGCTTCACAAGAGCGTCAACCAATCAACATTTGATACCAAGCCACAGAAGATATCGGGACAGATGACCAAAAGCTTGGTCAAAGAGGTAGGTTGTAAGGAGCATCTTAAAGGAGGAAAGGAGTGGAGAGGTTTAGGGAGGGAATTCCAGAGCTTAGGGCCAAGCCAGCTGAAAGCACGGCCGCCAATGGTGGAGCGATTAAAATTGGGGGTGCACAGGAGGCCAGAATTGGAGGAGCGCAGAGATCTCAAATGTTTGTAGGGCTGGAGGAGCTTACAGAGATAGGGAGGGGCGAGGCCATGGAAGGATTTGAAAATAAGGATGAGAATTTAAAACTCTATTGTACTATGACACTTTACATAAGTGATTATATGAGGTCCACTGCAAGAAACAAGCCATATCAGCATCAGAGTCGTATTTCAAAGTTTGCATTCAGCTCTAGGTCAGGTTCACAACCTGAATGCATCACCGTGGAGAATTTCACACGGAGCTGACTGCTAATTAACTGAACTTGAACTTCCTGGCTTCTCATGAAAAAGTCACTCTTTAACTCACGCTAAAGCAGTTTGGTTCTAACATAGTAGCATATTGTCACGGTAAACAAAGTGTCACAATAAAAATCCCCCACGGTATTAGAATTTAAACAGCTGGTTAATAATCGCTACTGCCATGCAATCTCAGAAGACTGAGAGGGGAAGTAATAGAACCAGTGAATGAAGAGTAGGATTCTGAATCTCCACACCAAGATCAGAATTTTACCCAAACAGCCGCATCATAATGTAAAGCATAATTATATAATGATGCACTATTGACTGCACAGAGGGGCTAGGAAGAGTACATCCAGGTGAGAAAGTATGATGGATAATTAAGACCTGTGCCTCCTATAAACTGTTTTCTTTTGCAATGGGAGTGGTTCTAACCAAGACTGATTTGTATTGGTTAAACTTCTCCGTTGCCCACATAAGGGAGTATGGGTAGGAACTACCACCTTCTTGAATTGCTTTGTATGGATCAGACAGATACACTATCACAAGGGGACCTTCCTCCTCCCATTCAGGAACAGTAATGGGCTGCTGTTCCTTTGCCGTAGGCTGCATGCCTCCTGATTGGACTACAAGGATATCCTGACAGCAACCGAGACATCTTCATGTGTCAGAATTTAAGCCCAACCTACAGTCACACATGGCAGCTGTTCACATGTTACCCTCTGTGATGGCAACAAAACCTACAACATATAAAGTGGGAGCGTGTGATCTGTGCAGAATTCAGTATCTATAAGAAAATCAACATCCAATTTAAGCAACTCTGACATTACTCCAAAGCTACGGCAGTGAGTATGGATTCCATAACTTATTTTTTTCGGATCACACACAAGTATGAAAGGCTCATAAATTGTGTCACAGGCACCGACAGCCCTCTGGTAGTGAGTTTTGGCAGACTATTTGGATGTGGGGGTCGTCACTGCACTGCACGACTGTATCGTCATCCTGAGTTCAGACGTGCACTCTCCGGCAGGTGTCATTAGATAGCAACCAGAAGCACAAACTATGTTTGATACTTTCCTTTTCTAGTTAGGGGTCACTGAGACAGATTGTATTGCCCCACCACGGCCTCACTTAGAAATCAGCCAGCTCAGCACTGGCCAGGGCTGGAACGTGGGTCCTCCATGGTCTGGGTGACTCAGTACGACATCATGTAGTCTGTGTAGCTAGATTTTTTATATTGATGGGATTCAGAAACTGTCCTGGTAAAAAAATGCAACCATGCTTCACCGCGTACTTCCTACACATAAAGGCTGGAAAGAATTTCACTTCATGACAAATACCAATAAAAGGTGCATGGCTTCGCAAGGATTTAGGGAATATCACAATTGTGATCGCTGTAATGAAAATGTGAAGGAATCCTTGGATATCATGGAAAATAAAAATATTTAGTTAGCAAGGATGCTGCTGTAATAACTGGAATTATTCTAGTGGATTAGTGGCACAGTAAGCTGCGTTCCCCCATCAGTCTTGCAGGCCGAGTGGTTTGGAGGGAAGGAGAGCGATTTACTGGAGCAGCACAGCTAGGGAGAGGGAGGATGCATCACTTCCCTTGGCTATACAGGCAAGCTCCTGCACTGAATAGCAGCAACAAATCTGCAGGTTTTCCAAATATGCCCAAAAATTTGGATTATGAATTTGACCCCTCCTCCCCAAATTAGAAATCCTTTCCCACAACTCCTTATTGGAGACATGGTTTGAGATGTGAGATAGTATCATTTAGATAATGGCAGATCCGCGTCCTCCTGGAATGTGGAAATTACAGTACTCGGTACAAGTATGAAGTGCAGAAATTATTAGGATGTCGCACAGTGTCAGTCCTCAAGGAATGTTTGTGTGAATGGTTTAATACTCCACTTGTACTTGAAACCGACTCTTCTTGAGTTTGCGACCTTTAAAAATGATGCTGGTAGGGGGCGAATGAGAAACAGCTGTGTGATAATTCAGATGTGTAAGTATTATTTTTAATTTTAACATCTCAATTATCAATAGTGCCCGTGGTGAAATTAGGACATAAAACCATAAAATCATAGATAATTATCACGTACGCCAATTAAACAGTACCTGTCCCAGATGCACAGCCACTCAAAAGCAATCTTACCACTGGCTAAATTGCTGTCTTATCAAGTCGCAGCAGGAACAATCACAAAAGCAATGGCATCATTGTTCTTCCGTACTGCTGGCTTAAGGATTGTGCGACTCCATGCTTTTGTCCCAGAGACAAAATAAAGATGTACTTGGCAGGGAATGAGTTTGCTCAGTGGGTAATTTGTTTCTTGGTTTGATTGTTCAGAGGCAAATTTTACTTTAAAAAAAATCAACATAAGGAGTCAGAACACTGTAGCTTCAAGCTCCACACTAGGATTTGAACACTAATACTCAAAGGCGGTACTGAGGCAGTTCCGCACTGTTACAGATACCACGGTTTGATATATTAATCTGAAGCACTGCCTGCCCTAGAGTTTTAGATGGATGTTAAAGATTTTGAGATATTATTCCAAAACGACCAGGGTGCTCTCCTGGCTAACATTCTTTCATCATCTAATGCTACTAAAACAATTAACTGGTCATTTAGTTCAATTATTCTATTTTTAATGACCATATATGCCGCACAGTGCAATGTCAGCTGTGGCTCACTGGGTAATGTTATAAATCTCATCATAAAGAAACTACTCATGAAATAACACTGGACGGCCAGCTGGTGGCGCCGTCCAAGGAGTATAAATACTCGGGCGTGGGCCCAGCTTGCTCAGGGACATTTTGTAAGACAGGAACTAGTGAAGTACAACTAGACCTCCATGTTCTGAAACAAGTTGATTAAAGCCTTGCTTTATGCTCAAACCAAGTGCGTAGTGAGTTTTATTACGTCAGGTAGCACACTTGCCTCAGAAAGTTGTGGGCTCAAGCCCCACTCCAGAGACTTGAGTACCTAATTTAGGTTGATGTTTCCGTCAAGAATGGAGAGTCTGCTGCGCTGTTGGAGGTGCCTTCTTTCAAATGAGATATTAAACTGAGACACTAGCTGCTTGTTTAGGCAGGTATAAAAATTTCCATTGTACTATGCAAAGAAAAGCAGGGGTGCTGCCATACCCAATGTTTAAAAAATTCTCAACCAACACCACTGAAATGGATTAGCTGGATATTTATTTCATTGCTGTTTGTGGGACCTTGCTGCATTATCGTAATGACTACGCATCAAAAGTACTTCATTGGCTGAAAATGCTTTGGGACATCCTGAGGACATGATAAGTACTATATAAATGTGCAAGTTCTTTCTTATTGATGTTTTTAAGGATCTTGTGCTCAAATACTGCTGTACTATCTTAATAAGAGTTATAGGGTCAGATTTTGTTGTATCAGGGCATCTAACGGCATCTGCCGTTAGTTAGACTTGCCCTGGAACCCCTTCTGCTCAAAACAGTTTTGCCCAGTAAGGTGAAAGTGCGAGCTGATAACGGCGCAGCGAGAGAAACCGGGCATCTGGGACCTGAGTGAACACGGCAAGCAACTGGGTATCTCCTTAACCAATGAGATTGAAGGCATGTGAAATTAACAGCGCAAGGACTGAGAAGGAGGGTGAATTAGAGTGGGTGAATTCAATTCCAGTCCAGGTAGAGAGAGAGAGAGAAATAGAGAGGGAAAGAAAGATTATATTGAGAAAGAGAGAGAGAAAGAGAAAGGAAAAGTAAAAAAAATTAAAGTTTTAACTTATAAAAAGTCTCCAACAATTAATACTCGAAGGAATGAGACTCCACACTTGTTATAGTTCATTTTTAGTGCCAGAGAGGTTGACTGGTAATAATTAACACTTATCACACCGCTAAAAGGGTACTTACACTTGAAATGACATGACGTAACTTTCTGTGGCGAGTTTAGTTCGTATCTACTGCACAATTACAGCAACTTCATGCCATTCGATGCATTTCAATGGTGAGCCAGGCGGCGAGATGTCATATTCGCGAAGCTAATGGCGGAGCGGCGCAACTCGGACAGCAACTTTAGGATATCCGCGTTTGAATGCGCATCTGCCCCTCACCTGAATTTGCCGTACCATTTGTGCAGAAATAATGGTGGGTGCCACTAACCTCACCGTTATTTTGACAGCAAAATCTGGTCCATTGTGCTGCAAAGGAACTGCTTTGAGACTTGATAATATGCTATTTAAAGGAAAGTTTTTTTATTCTTCATTTTAAAACATTTGAACTCATTCCTTTGCACAGCACCTGAACCCCTCAATTGGACAGTGCCCATGTAAGTAGCCTGAAGTATTCACTGGTTCTCCAACCACCCCCCGCCCCCACCCCACCCCCACTCCCAAAGCTGCACTAATCACACAGTCAACAAACAGTCTCCTCCTTCATCCTGGATATTATTGAAAGGTTTGTTGATCACTAGTTTCCTATATTACAACAGTGACTACACTTCAAAAGTACTTCATTAGCTGTAAAGTGCTTTCGTTGTGAAAGGCGTGACAGAAATCCAAGTTCTTTCTTTACTTTTTTTTCTAGTTTGGCGTTTTTTCATATAAAAGTTAATAATTGGATTGTCCCTTACTGCATGCAAAATACGTTTTATACATTGAGGCAGACATGAGGATGAAGATGCAGTTTGATCAATGGATCTTTGTACTTCGAATGTTCTTTGCACAAATCATAAATCCTTACACAGAGGAAGAAATGTTCCAGCAGCATAAAGCTATAGATTAAGCCGTGAATACACATACGATTTATGATTAAAGAGTACTTGTTCTGCCTGCAGTGTTCAAAGGAGCAGTGTGCCCTCTTCCAATACTAATGCCGTTTTGATTCTAATGAGTAATTTCTTTGATGGAATCTTTGGGAACACGTACAATTGCTGATCAGTTTGCAGTTATTTTATCCACACATTTTTTCTGCAGTGCTATTTCTGTATCTACCTCTGTCCTACACCCTCTTTCTCACTCTAATTTTTCCTAAAAACACACCAAAAGATAGTATCAAACATTAAAAGTTGTTATTGTGTTCTTACTCATCTGCAGGTTGCAACACAACATTTCTATCTCTGCTCTCTTTTGTTTCATTACCTCTTTGCTTGCCTTCTGGTTTCTTTGGACTTTTAATCCCCATTTGCCAAAGATCACTTGGCAGTCTGGAGCTTCTTCAGCTACAATAACATTTAAAATAGCAGATTCTTTGAGGCTCTTATGGATTTTGCATTAATTATTACATTCTTAGAAATTGAGTTAATTCCTAAACCAGCGTGAAGTGATTTATCTTCACAGGCTTGGTTGTAACCTTTTCACTGTTTGTTTTCTCTGCAGGGTTCTTTTACCATGCAGTTCATTTAATCTACAGTTTTACTTTTACTGATTATTGTTGAACATCTTCACTTTTGCTTGCAGTTCAACGGTTCAAGTTAGTGGTCCAAATACCCTGGCATAGTCAAGGTGTATCAACAGCAAAGTCAAATCACTTTTTATCGTATGATATTTACTGTCATACCACAATGAGAACCCCTTACCATCCATTCCAACCTGTTTATAGTCTCCAATTACTGTCCACAAGCCTCTAGGTCCTTGCCAAACATAACAATTCTCAAGGTGAGGGAATGAAGGAAAGAAACAGACTTGTGTTTATATAGCACCTTATCCAGGTCTCTCAGAAAGTTCTCCATTAGCTTAACATACAATGAATTACTTTGAGGTGCAATACCTATTGTTATGAAGGCAAACACAGAAGACACTTTGTGAAGAGGAAAATCTGACAATGAGATGAAAGACCAGCTAATGTGTTTTGGCCCTTCTTTTCTTGTCATATTCTATTGATTCACATAATTTAAATTGCAATCCCAATTCCTGATAGCTTTGTTTCGAACTGGAGGTCATTCTGTGCTGTCAGTGCTGAATATGAAGCTTTATTCTTTCGCACAAGCCTAAATTAAATTAAAAGTATACATTGCAGAGGGAATAACTATGAATCAGGTGTTTTATATTTTGCCCGACAGAGAAGCCAAACAGGTAGGTGACTCTCCCAGATCATGACTAATGCACCTCGGAAGTACATGACTGTCTTCTGCTCCCTATGGCAAAATGTTTATCCTTTGCTCAGCATCTCCTGACTACAGAATGACCAAGCTCAGAAATTCAGCATAACAGAGGAAGAGAAAAAATGGGCGACATAAATATTCCAGGAACTGTGTCAAAATAACTAAGAATGAAGTTGACGGAGATCTGGGAGCTTTAGTGGACTTTACGTTCAACACGGCTATTCACTGTGGTACAGTAATCAACAAAGCAATAAAATACTGAACTATACAGCTAAAACAGCAGAGTACAAGTCAGAGGGAGTCATGCCCAAAGTATTTAATACTCTGGTCAGACCACACCTCGACCACTGCGTCCAGCACAGGAAGGCATTGAAGAGAGGAGCCACGAGATTGATCCCCAACGTTGAAAGTGAGTCACGAGAACATACTGGAAAGGCCCGGGCTCTTCGTCCTGGACAGGGGGCTAACGAAGAGAAGATTTTATAGAATTATTTCTGATAATAAATGGTATAGAAAAGTAAATGCAGATTATGTTAAAATAAGCTGTTGCAGTAGGACTAGGAGCACAGGTTCAAACTAGAAAAAGGAAAATTTAGGACTGATGTCAGAAATTTCTTCATACATAGTGGAGGTGAAAACTCTGGATTTATTTAAGAAATAGTTTGGCGCCATGATGGGGAGGAGAGTAAAGAGGCTGTGGGGTCTTTCCGGATTGATGAGCCAAATGGATTTCCTCATCTCTGGCTATCTCATGACCTTTTTTTTATATTCATTTTTATGGGATGTGGGCGTCGCTGGCAAGACCAGCATTTATTGCCCATCCCTAGATGCCCTTGAGAAGGTGGTGGTGAGCCGCCTTCTTGAACCGCTGCAGTCCGTGTGGTGAAGGTACTCCCACAGTGCTGTTAGGGAGGGAGTTCCATGATTTTGACCCAGCGACGATGAAGGAACGGCCGATATATTTCCAAGTCAGGATGGTGTGTGACTTGGAGGGGAACTTGGAGGTGGCGGTGTTCCCCTGCGCCTGCTGCCCTTGTCCATCTAGGTGGAAGAGGTCACGGGTTTGGGAGGTGCTGCCGGGGAGAAAGTCATTGGTGCTCCAAATTATGGTGGTTTTCAAGCTACAGAGTCACACACTTGTCAACTTGTTTTACTTTTTTCCACCTTAAATATTATCAGTAAATAGGTGGGATCTAAAATACCATTCTTGAGGGGAAAAAAGTATGTGTTTGGCTCCCTCGGTGAACCTGTTGGTTAGGCAGTGGGTAACTGAGCAATACAGGACAGGAAGCTTCCAGGTTTGAAGAGTCTGTCATTATAGGTACTATACTCATTGTGAAAAGTTCTATTTAAGGTGAAGGAATGACTAATAGAATTTCTTTCGGTTCCTTTCTAACCATTGAAAACTTGGAAATCATGATAATCCGTATTAGGAACCATGTTACTTGCTTGTTCCTACTGCAGTTAAACAGGCTCTCATCCATTGCATAGGCATTGGAAAGTCAAGGATGGAGCCTTTCACAACCTCAGGATAGGAACTTCCACTTCAAAGAACTGAGAATTCATTGACGATGCTGCATTGGCTGACACTTGGCAACACTGCCTCATTTGAGAAAAAAAATCATCTTTCATAACTTGCTTCCATGTACGACAAAAAAAAAATTCTATAGTTTATGTGTTGTGACCTTGGTTGATCTCAGACGCACCACTGGTGGGAACTCCTGATAAGGTCATAATCAAAAGGCCTTGCTTCAGTGGTTGCAAAATGGGACCACAGATTTTCCCATGAATTCATTGCAATTCTCCATTACAGATATTGCTTGGGAATGTATTTGCATAGCTATTTTTATAAAATGCCTCCCAGAATGCAGTGTAATACACTGATACGCACAGAGGAACACAGGGACCAGAGTATGCCATTCAGTCCCTTGGGCACTGTTAGTGCTTCCAAATAAGCTTCTCTCAAACTCTTACAGCAGCAAATGCATCTTCTGGCTTTAGGGCAACTCTTAGCTGGCATCTCCGAACTGCATTCAGTTTAGTCAAAGATCTATTTGTAGAGGAAATGTGTATCAAAATGTGGAATGTTGATGCATTTTTAGCAAACTCTAGCTGTGTAACAAAATGAAAAACCAGACTGGTCATATGTCTGATTCTGGGCCTGGACATTCTGTTTTCTAGAGAATAAAAAACAAATTTCAAAAGTCCAGTTTTCCAATGTATGTTTTTTAAAAACACTCAGTATATGCAGTGGTTGGTATGTCCATGCATGCTAACTGGAAATATTTTTATTTGTTCACCATCCTGCTCTGCACCAAACAAAGCAGCACATTCTGCATTTCCTGCCAAGGAGTGAGAGGGAGATTCTTACGATGTACTTACAGGCTGATAGAGAGAGAGAAACAGAGGGAGAGAAGGAGAGGGTGCATCACAGATGCCTGACACACAAATGTGTTTGAGACTCACACAGGAGGAAAGAAACACAATTAACGCAGAGGGTGAGGAGACCTTAATAAAGCTCTCAGAGGCGTGTAGATTAGAGAAAAAGAACAGAAACACTCGGGAGCAGTGACAGTGTTACCAAAAGTTACAGAGGACGTCCGCCGCTCTCCAATTTGGAGTTCTGCAAAGCAAACTTAGTAATTATGTGGATTTCTTGGTTTGGAGTTTGCCTATCGTGCAAACCTATCGTGCAAACAGATCAACGGAGGATGCAATCACAACTGCTCTACACTCGGCACTGAATCACTTACATGGTAAAGAGACCTACATCAGAATGCTGTTCATAGACTACAGCTCAGCATTCAACACTATCGTCCCCAACAAGCTGGCCACCAAACTCCAAACTCTTGGCCTGAACACTTCCCTCTGCAACTGGACCCTGGACTTCCTAACAAACAGACCCCAGTCTGTCAAATTAGGTAACCACACCTCCGCCCCCCTGACCCTGAACACGGGGGCCCCACAAGGATGTGTGCTGAGCCCCCTCCTCTACTCCCTCTTCACCCACGACTGTGTGGCTGTTCATGGTTCCAATACCATCATCAAGTTTGCGGATGATACCACGGTAGTAGGTCAGATCACCAACAACGATGAGTCAGCCTACAGGGAGGAGGTCCAGCATCTCGTGAAGTGGTGCGCCGATAACAACCTGGCCCTGAACATCAAGAAAACCAAAGAAATCATTGTGGACTTCAGGAAGTCTAAAGGCGGAAGTCACACCCCCATCCACATCAATGGGGCTGTGGTGGAAAGGGTGGACAGCTTTAAGTTCCTCGGAGTCCACATCACGGAAGACCTCTTCTGGTCCCTCAATACCTCCTCTCTGGTGAAGAAGGCCCAGCAGCGCCTATATTTCCTAAGGAGGCTGAAGGGATGTAACCTGTCACCCCTGATCCTCTCTAACTTTTACCGCTGCACAATAGAGAGCATCCTGACAAACTGTATCACAGTATGGTATGGCAGCTGTAGCTACTATGACCGGAAAGTCCTGCAGCGGGTAGTCAAAACTGCCCAACGCATTACCGGCACCCGGCTACCGACCATAGAGCACATATACCAGAAACGCTGTTTACGGAGGTCACGGACCATCATCAAAGACCCTACCCACCCCAGCCACAGTCTGTTCGCCCTCCTGCCATCTGGGAGACGCTACAGATGCATTCGCACCCGTACGACCAGATTTAGGAACAGCTTCTTTCCCAGGGCTGTCATCCTACTGAACTCCACAAATAAACTCTAAAGCCTGCACATCTGCCAATGCACTTTATTATGGTTATGTTTATGTTAATGTATTACAAGCCAAATGTATGTTGAATGTTTAAATGTCTTAATCTAAATGTACACTCTCGGGAGCCGCAAGCCTACATTTCGTTGTACTGCACTTGTGTACTAACAATGACAATAAAAGTTGATTTGATTTGATTTGATTTGATTTGAAGCATGGCGATTAGTTTCTGCTCCTAGGAAAGACACTGGCAGACCAGAAAAAAATCCTGCTGGTCACCAACAGACATTTGACTGAAATTTTCTACAAGATTACTGCTTTTAACTTGATGCTATTTGATGGATGCACAGCAGTTGGCTCAGACTGACGAATTTAAGCTGTATACATGATAAATTGTGCAATCCTAGGCTGAGTCTATCTAACAGGAATAATCTGCTTAAGCTATTCAGTTAACACACACAAGCATAACCATGATAGATACAAAGTGCTTTTGGATTGTCAATTTCTACTGGCTTAAAGGGGCACAGTTGCCATGTTAGAATCTTTTTTGCCAGGGTCAGGTCATCAAACAGTCACAACAAGCTCTGCCATGTTTATTGGAGGCAACAGATTAGCTGGTGGGAAGTTTCACCTTCAGTATGTGTGATATCCACTACAGCACCAACCTTGCAATGTGATCCTTTCAATTACTTTTTAAGAAAAAACTAATTTTGTGTTCACCTGCTCAGTGTTGTGGAAGATTCACTCACTTTACACAAACACCAAATCAAACAACAGTGCAGCCCCTTCAACAGAAACAGTCACTAGCAGGTATTCACTTAAGTGGAGTTGACAGGGTTTTAATAATATACACACGAAGCTTAGTGTATAATATGCCGTGCATTACAATGCAGTAACACATTGAGGGATTGTCAGGACATCATCGTAAACAGAGATTTTACCTCGAGTGGTTCATCAAAGTCATTGGAACATCTGAAAAGCATTGTACATTCCAGATTGCCCTATTCTTTATGATATATACAAACTTGATGGTTACTTACCATTTTCTACTTTTTTTGCCAGCAGGCAGTGATGGCAAGCCAGTTCTGGTGATCTAATGTGATTCGACGAGCAGTGGCATGGAGATTATTTAACTGAACCATGCAAGGAAGCATCCTAAGTTTGTATACATCATAGACTGACAGCCTATTTCTTAATTCCCCATCGAGGCACATCTGCTGCAAAGGTGCCAGGGCCTCAAGCACGTGCTCTGTTCCTTAGGTGTTCATGTGAACCTTTTAATCCGAGTGGTGAAAGCCTCGAGGACAGTGCGCCATTCCCGAGGTTAACGACTATCTACTCAGCTCATTGCACAGTTTATTTAGCAAGTTCTGAAGATGCTATTGCTGATAAACACTGAAAATTAAGCAGGATTCACTAAAGCTTCTGATTCAGCAATAATTAAATGCACTTGAATTCTAACCAGGGACCCCATGCACTTATGGTCAGATAATCATCCTGCCCTTCTGATACCAGTAAACTAGATGAGGAATTACAAGTCATGTACATGTCTAATACAGAGCATTCCCAATTGATATTCACAAACATCTTTAACCAGAGACATAGGTGAAATTGGCTGTATAACAAAGGTAGCTGAGTACATCAACCTGTCTTACAAGTTGAAAACTAGGTGGCTCTTTTACGTGAAGGGAATGTTTCTCCCTGCTTCAAAGGGTCTGCACTGGCCCATTAGAGCAAGTTGAAATGTACGGCACAGCCTCTATTCCGCTCGCCTGGCAGAATCTTGTGCAGAATGAATGCACTTTTCAAGAGGTAATAACAAACACCAATCAATTGTGAGAAGTGTGCACGTTACATGAAAGCTAGACTAATTCTTACAGAAGCCTACATCAGTGTGTCAGATCTCTAATTTCACTGGCTATGTCAAACAGCGAGATTTCCTGCTCCTTGTGTGTTGTTTCTGACAGTGCGGTGTAAGTCTGACTGTCGAGTGTTACACTCACTCTGTCGGCGATGTTGCTGGACGGGACCTGGGTTGCCGTGGAACGTGCCCTGCAAGGGAGAGGAGGATGGAGCAGAGGGCCCAGCCTGTGCAGGAGAAAAGGAGGGGGGGGGAAGGGAAGAAGGTAAAAACAAAGAAAAGAAACAAACACACATTATGTCAGGAACAGCTGAAGTTACTGGACAGAATCAGACACACAGTGAAAGCGGAACAGGGACGGCAAGTATTAGCCAAACTGCTTGTAAACTTTGAATTTCTAGGTGGTTGGTTTTGATAGTTTACACACAAACATGCTGTGGAAAAAATTAGTTATAACATTGTTCTTTTAAAGTTGTCGGATATCAACCTACTCAGAATGTACCATGTAAAGGAGAATGTACCATGTAAAGGAGAAGCGACAACAATCTCCCCTTCCCCACACAAATACAGCTGCGCAGTAAGTCCTACAGCTTTGTGAGGCACTGCTTTGGTCAACTACCATTTGTTTCCACCTTTTCCTAATATTTGATTGCTTTTCTCCCTTTGTTAGGTTCTATACCCTATAAGCTATTCCATGATGAAGATGAAGAACAGTCAACCTGCTCCTAGACCTCTAACAATACCTTTCGCAGTCAGCTACTAATAGCAGCTCAAGCTAGCTTGCTTTGCAAGTTCCCCATTTCCCAATGAAATTGAAGAAAGAAACTCACTGTGACAAATCGTGGGACGGGAATGTGTCTTCACCACTCTGTGCTGCAGTCGCAATCAATGTGCTGTTTCAATGTGTCAACACACAAGGTGCTCGCTCAATAAGATTTAAAATGCAGGAAAAAAATTCTAGAAATTCTCCACGAAAGAATTTTGCCCATCGTATTGCAATAAATGTCTGGATTTTAGTTATTAGAACTTAGAAATTACTGTGATATTAGTGTATGAACACGGCACGATATTACATTGTTCACTATTTTAATGTAGGTGTTGTCATTTTCAATGGGTTAATGCCTTAGTTAAAATAGTGGACAAAGTAACGTTTCTCAAATGCATGAAATGGCTTGCACTAATATTGCACATGACCATTTCTAAGTAGTAAAAAACGATTATCAGAAACTTCATCGGACAATCTACAGGACACAAAGCTAGCTTTCATCCCATGCAATCTGGTGACACAAATGTGGATAATACTGTATGTGTCAGCAGTCCCACTGCTTGCTGTGTCTAGGATTGGCTCAATCTAGTCTTGGTGCAGAAATAACAGTGCCGATATCAAAGGGTTAAGTGTTGCTGTTTTGCTAACCCGTGGTTTGTAATCCCAGTGCCTATGGCTGCACTCTACATAGCCACTTTTTGTCAAGCGGTTTCTAAAGACTGTCAGTTTATTGAAGGTGATCTCAAGGGCAGGGTTCACTGTGCCCGACACTCAAAAAATAATGTCTGGGATGGATTCCAGGACCTGTACAGCTATGAATACAAAAACAAGCTTACAGATGGAGAATAATGCAACAGGTCATTCTTTTAAAAAAAAGGTAAATACTCCGATCGTGCATTGACTAGATTTTCCACAGTCAGGCAATAAAAGAGCCTAGAATCTACTGAGGCTACTGCCCTCTCCCTGTAACTTGTTGGCTGACATATTGAATATTTTTTAAGGAGCCTTTTAGGTAAAAAGAAAAACAAGAGGAAGGGCCATTGCAGCCCAATATCATGTTGCTGCAGAGTTAGAGAAAACGTTCAGAAGCTTAACATTTGAGCTGTCTTTGGGTTTGGGGGCTGGGAGACTAATCCCAATCTCACAGATATCTTACAGCTCCATTCTTCTTCTCTGTTCAAGTACCAACTATAACCGGGATGTTTTCTCAGTTCCACCTGTGCTGCTGTGCAATTGGCCAAGTGGAGTTGCTCATGTGTTGGCTTTCAGTTGGCACTGTTCCAAAGGGAGGGCACCCAGAGCTGGGGCATGTGAACCTACATCACGGTCCTTTAATGCCACACCCTGGTGACCCAACCTGCTGTGCCTTGCTGCCAAAGCATGTTTCATTTTAGAGTCCTCCCTATTGAAATAAAACAAAAACTAATATTTCTCTTTTTTTAAGCTCATGACTTAAAAACAACATTCTAAGTGGATTACAGTGGAAAACCAAATCTTCAGAAGCTACCACGGTTTCATCTGTCAGTTTTTGTGGATTAAATTCTGTAATCCAATTACCTATCCAGTATCCACAAAACACATTACTGGAGAAATATCTTTAGAAAGTATGCAAGGTTAATAATACACTGCTACTTGTCACATGATTGGTGTCATACATTACTTTATCACAAAAGCTTATGTTGCACTCAACAGTGTAATACACCAGTGTCAGCTTGGCTCAGTGGTAGCCCTCTCACCTCTCGAGTCATAAGAACGTGACGTAAGAACATAAGAAATAGGAGCAGGAGTCGGCCATTCAGTCCTTTGAGCCTGCTCCGCCTTTCATTAAGATCATGGCTGACCCTCTACCTCAACTCCACTTTCCCGCACTATCCCTAACTTGACTTGAGCACAGAATCTAAACCGACACTCCAGGGAGTGCTGTATTGTTGGAGGTGCCATCTTTCGCATTAGACGTTAAAACAATGCCACAATCTGCCTGTTGGGTGGACTTAGAAGATTCCATGGTACTAGTGGAAGAAAAGCAAGGAATTCTCCTAGTGTCCTAGCCAGCATTGATCTCGCAACCAACACCACAAAAATGGATTAAGTAATCATTTCGTTCTTTTGGTTTTGCGGGATGTTGTGCGCAAATTAGTTGCTGCATTTCCTTACCCAAGGACAGTGACTACACTTCCAACATAGTTCACTGGTTACGAAGCTCGGAGATGTGGAAGTCTCTACCTAAATGCCAGCTTTTCTTTCTCTCATTAGTTGGATCAGGCACGCAAGAAACCGTCGATCAATAATTTACCAGAAAATCTCAACAAAACAAAACCCAGCACAGTGGATGCTCATCATTATAAACTCCAGGGGACTGGCAAAATTAATTCCTCTCATCAGAGATACATCTTATTGAAATCTGCATTCCACTCCCGACTACACTGACTATAAGAGAGCTTCAGGCATGAAAACATTTCTCATAATGAAGGCTTTGCACTAAGAGTCAGCAATTGAGACAGAATTAAACAGAGTAACACAATTTAGAGCAGTCAAGATAGCATGTTATATGGTCCTCTGAACCCCTCAATTGCATTAATGTCAAGTTACTCTTCCTATTTCTCTACAAACTCAAAGTTCAGAGCTAAGTAGCAATGAGGGAGCTCATTCAGCCCTTCTAACTAATCTGCCACAGCAATGTACTGTGCTCCAGCAACATTTAACTACCCCAGAATTCCAAGATTAATCACTCTTTGCTTGAAGAATTATTTGTGACATCAATTCGGAATTGGCCATTTAATCATTTATATCTGTGCCTTCATGTCTGGCAGTCATTTAACTTAAAATTGCGCTCCAAATTCTCCCAGGACCATTTGTCCTTCTGGTTTTCCACCATTTCTAACCCAAGGAAGGGGTGGTAGATAATCTTTTTTCATGTTTCGGTAACGTTATTCTGAATCAGTCAAACAGAGTGTGTGAAGGAATAAGCCATATAACCTATTTAGAAAAAGACACCATCTTGTGAAAGTATTCTGGCCTTATTGAAACAGGACAAGCTGGGTCTGGAAATTTAGAAACCGAACCATGAAAGCATTCTGGCTATTGAGATAAGACAGTTGTTGACCCTAAATAAATTACCTTATTGAAACAGAAGGTGCATGGCTCTGACAGGCTGACCTTTGGAAACAAAAACAATGGTTCACCCTGGATAAGGTGCTCTAATTTAAACTTTGTAAAGATGGCACATAAGATGAGGAACATCTGCCCTCATAAAGATGACATAAAATAAGGAACACCTGCCTTTCACACTGTCCTATATGGTGACCCGAGAACACCTGGAGATGAGACAAGATTCTGCCTGATGTAGCAGTAAGAATTGCAGAGGTCGTCAGAAAGATAAATAGGGATAATTGACTTCCATCAGCAGAAAACCTTAAAGGAAATACAACTGGAAAAGGGTATAAATATTGAAGTTTCAAATGAGATAGCAGACTCCCTTTAAATTGGGCAAAGCGATTCTCGGCTGCAGAGGCGGCTCTGTAGTCTACCACTCTTTGTACCTCGGGGATCAAAGGTATTTGATATTGATGGGATATCCTGTATAGAAACCTTTAAGAACTGTAATACTGTAGCAAAGTAAAGATTTAAAAGTAAGATTCTCTTAAAAAAATAGTATTTTTTCTCTTTTTAGAACTGTTAATGTTGCGATTGACTGTAAATTGCATGTCGGTTCTTTTAATAAATCTCTATATATTTTTAGAATTGTCTCACATAAGTCTTCAGTATCAATAACTCACGAACCCAATCTGTGAAGAGTTACAGAATTCTGGGGGAGATCTCCAGACCCTCATAATATCCAGGACGTTACAGTCTAAACTTATTAAAAGCGCTAGCTTGAGGACAGTAACATTCTCTGATAGTTCCTTTCCTTTAGGGAGAGATAGCCCGGACCTTTAGACCCAATTAAGTGTCTTTAGGGTTCAGCTACCTCAAACTTTAGTTGAAAGTGAATATCTGAGAAATACGCCTGATCCAGGGTAGCCCTAAAGGGGCTAGGACTGGTAAATATCCCTTCAAGTGCACTGGAGCAGTGAAGGGTGACACACTGCCCAATATTTTACCATTCCTGCAAAGGAGGTGTTTCACATCTGGCTTGGTGCCTCACCAAATAACCTGGGATGGATTAGGGACTCAACATCTTAGAATTTGCAAGGATTACACAGCATCAGTATGGCCAGTGCTATCTTGATGCAGTGTAGCAGCTGCATTCTTCTCTCACTGCTAATGTTCTTTGATCACACTCCTTTGGTCCTGGGGTTTTTGGCTGGCTCAGGACATCTGAGTTTTGGCTAAAACATGCCGAGTAGACATAGAGGGCAGGCATCCACGCCAACACCAGCTGAAGAAGAAAATTGCTGCAGTCTCATCTGCCGCTGGAGGATTAGTTTTACTGGAGCACCTCACTACCTGTCCCTTGGCTGCACTACATCAGTTATAACATAGAGAACAGGAGCAGGAGTAGGCCATTTGGCCCCTCGAGCCCGCTCCGCCATTTAATGAGATCATGGCTGATCATCCAAATTCAGTACCCTGTCCCTGCTTTCTCCCCATATCCCTTGATCCCTATAGCCTTAAGAAATATATCTAACTCCTTCTTGAATATATTTAATGAATTGGCCTCAACTGCCCTGTGTGGCAGAGAATTCCACAGGTTCACCATTCTCTGGATGAAGAAATTCCTCCTCATCTCAGTCCTAAATGGCTTACCCCTTACCCTTAGACTGTGACCCCTGGTTCTGGACTCAAACGCCATCGGGAACATCCTTCCTGCATCTAGTCTGTCTAGTCCTGTTAGTCATTCTTCTAAACTCCAGCGAGTATAAGCCCAATCGACCCAATCTCTCCTCATACATCATTCCTGCCATCCCAAGTATCAGTTTGGTGAATCTTCGCTGCACTCTCTCCATGGCAAGAACATCCTTCCTCAGATAAGGTGACCAAAACTGCACACAATACTCAAGGTGTGGTCTCACCAAGGCCCTGTACAACTGCAGCAAGACATCCTTGCTCCTGTACTCAAATCCTCTCGCTATGAAGGCCAACATACCATTTGCCTTCTTAACCACCTGCTGCACTGCATGCTTACCTTCAGCGACTGGTGCACAAGAACACCCAGGTCTCGTTGCACTTCCCCTTTTCCCAATCTATTGCCGTTCAGATAATAATCTGTCTTCCTGTTTTTGCCACTGAAGTGGCTAACCTCGCATTTATCCACATTATACTGCATTTGCCATGCATCTGCCCAATCACCCAACCTGTCCAAATCGTACTGGAGTTTCTCTGCATCCTCCTCACAGCACACACACCCACCCAGCTTTGTGTCATCTGCAAACTTGGAGATATTACATCTAGTTCCCTTGTTTAGATCATTTCTATATATTGTGAATAGCTGGGGTCCTAACACCGATCCCTGCGGTACCCCACTAGTCACTGCCTGCCACTCAGAAAACGACCCGTTTATTCCAACTCTTTGCTTCCTGTCTGCCAACCAGTTCTCTATCCAAGACAGTACCTTTCCCCCAATCCCCTGAGCTTTAACTTTACACGCTAATCTCTTAAGCGGGACCTTATCGAAAGCCTTCTGAAAGTCCAAATACACCACATCCACTGGTTCTCCCTTATCTATTACATAGATACATAGATACATAGAAGATAGGAGCAGGAGTAGGCCATTCGGCCCTTCGTGCCTGCTCCGCCATTCGATGAGATCATGGCTGATCCTTTAATTCAGTATCCCGTCCCCGCCTTCTCTCCGTAACCCTTAACCCCTTTTGCCCGTAGAAATATATCTAATTCCCTCTTAAATATATTTAATGAGCTGGCGTACACTGCCCTCTGTGGCAATGAGTTCCACAGGTTCACCACTCTCTGAGTGAAGAAATTCCCCCTCATCTCTGTCCTAAATGGTTTAGCCCTTATCCTTAAATTATGTCCTCTAGTTCTGTTCTCACCCGCCAAGGGAAACATTCCTTCTGCATCCAGTCTGTCTAGACCTGTCAGAATTTTATACACTTCTATGAGGTCCCCTCTCAATCTTCTAAACTCCAGTGTGTACATCCCTAAACTACATAGTCTCTCCTCATAGGTCATTCCCGCCATTCCTGGTATCAGCCTGGTGAATCGCCGCTGCACCCCCTCCATGGCAAGAACATCCTTCCTCAGATGAGGCGACCAAAACTGTACACAGTACTCGAGGTGTGGTCTCACCAGTGCCCTGTACAGCTGCAGCAAGGTATCCCTGTTCCTGTATTCTAACCCTTTTGCTATGAAGGCCAGCATACCGTTTGCCTTCTTGACCGCCTGTTGCACCTGCATGCTCGCCTTCAGTGACTGGTGTACAAGAACACCCAGGTCTCTCTGTACTTCCCCCTCTCCCAATCTATTGCCATTTAAATAATAATTTGCCCTCCCGTTCCTGCACCCAAGGTGGATAACTTCGCACTTGTCCACATTATAGTGCATCTGCCATTTATCCGCCCAATCGCCCAGTCTGTCCAAATCGCTCTGGAGCTTCCTGGTCTCTTCCTCTGAGCCCACCCCCCCTCCTAGTTTAGTGTCGTCTGCAAATTTGGAAATGCTGCATCCGACTCCCTGATCCAGGTCATTAATGTAAATTGTGAACAGCTGGGGGCCCAGGACAGATCCCTGTGGTACCCCACTTGTTACTGCCTGCCATTCAGAAAATGAGCCGTTTATTCCAACTCTCTGTTTTCTATCTGACAGCCAGTTCCCTATCCACGCCAAAACTTTCCCCTTTATCCCATGAGCCTCAATTTTCCATGCTAATCTTTTATGTGGGACCTTATCGAAGGCCTTTTGGAAGTCCAGGTACACCACATCTACTGGCTCTCCCCCATCTATTCTACCAGTTACATCCTCAAAAAATTCCAGTAGATTAGTCAAGCACGATTTACCTTTTGTAAATCCATGTTGACTTTGTCCAATCCTGTCACTGTTTTCCAAGTGCTCTGCTATTACATCTTTTATAATGGACTCTAGCATTTTCCCCACTACCGATGTCTGGCTTAATTCCCCGTTTTCTCTCTACCACCTTTTTTTAAATAGTGGGGTTACATTAGCTATCCTCCAATCCATGGAAACTGTGGTAAGGTAAGCAAATGAGTGAAGTCTGAAAATACTACAGAGACCAGCAGTAGTTTGAAGTTTGTTCCAGCTTGTGTGGAACTGAATTCTATTTAAAGTATTTTTTTCTTTTTCTTTCTGTGGTTTTCCCTTTGGGAAATGCAGCTTATAATATCATATTTAATTCAAAAAATATATTTTTGCCTGCTTTTCAGAAAGTTGGAAAACTACTTTTAAACTTGCCTTTAGGACATTTCATTTTTTTTTAAATTTACCTTTTGATTATTCTAAATAAGAAAGACTTTCAATTCTGTACAATCTTGTCACATCTCTCAAACATATCAAAGCACTTTAAACACAAGTTAATTATTTTCAAGTGCAGTGATTCCTGTTATGTAGGGAACGCAGCAGACATTTTAGAATCATAGAACGGTAACAGCACGGAAGGAGGCCATTCGAGCCCGTGCCGACTCTCTGCAAGAGCACTTCAGCTAGTCCCACTCCCCCATCCTTTCCCCGGAGCCCTGCAAATTTTGTTCCTTCAGGTACTTATCCAATTCCCTTTTGAAAGCCGTGATTGAATCTGCCTCCACCACCCTTTCAGGCAGTGCATTCCAGGTCCTAACCACTTGCTGAGTAAAAAAGATTTTCCTCATGTCGCCTTTGATTCTTCTGCCAATCACCTTAAATCTGTGTCCTCTGGTTCTCGATCCTTCCGCCAATGGGAACAGTTTCTCTCTAGCTACTCTGTCCGGACCCCTCATGATTTTGAACACCTCAATCAAATCTCCTCTCAATCTTCTCTGCTCCAAGGAGAACAACCCCAGCTTCTCCAGTCTATCAACGTAACTCAACTCCCTCATTCCTGGAATCATTCACGTAAATCTTTTCTGCACCCTCTCTAAGGCCTTCACATCCTTCCTAAAGTGCGGTGCCCGGAATTGGACACAATACTCCAGTTGAGGCCGAACCAGTGTTTTATACAGGTTCATCGTAATTTCCACGCTTCTGTACTCTATATCTCTATTCATGAAGCCCATGATCCCGTAAGCTTTTTTAACCGTTTTCTCAACCTGCCCTGCCACCTTAAATGATTTGTGCACACATACCCCCAGGTCTCTCTGTTCGTGCGCCCCCTTTAGAATTGTACCCTTTAGTTTATATTGCCTCTCCTCATTCTTCCTACCAAAATGTATCACTTTGCACTTTTCTGTGTTAAATTTCACCTGCCACGTGTCCGCCCATTCCATCAGTCTGTCTATGTCTTCCTGACGTTTATCACTCTCCTCCTCACTGTTCACTATACTTCTAAGTTTGTCTCATCTGCAAATTTTGAAATTGTGCCCTGTACACCCACATCCAAGTCATTAATGTACATCAAGAAAAGCAGTGGTCCTCGTACCGACCCCTGGGGAACACCACTGTATACCTTCCTCCTGTCCGAAAAACAACCGTTCACCACTACGCTCCGTTTCCTGTCACTTAGCCAGTTTTGTATCCATGCTGCTACTGTCCCTATTATCCCACGGGCTTCAGCTTTCCTGCAAGCCTATTATGTGGCACTTTATCAAATGCCTTTTGCAAATCCATGTACACCACGTCAACCGCATTGCCCTCATCAACCCTCTCTGTTACCTCATCAAGTTGGTTAAATATGATTTGCCTTAACATATCCGTGCTGGCTTTCGTTAATTAATCCACACTTGTCCAAGTGACTGTTAACTTTGTCCCCGATTATGGTTTCTCAAAGCTTCCCCACTACTGAGGTTAAACTGACTGGCCTGTCGTTGCTGGCTTTATCTTTACACCCTTTTTTGAATAACATTTGCAATTCTCTAGTCCTCTGGCACCACCCCCACTTCTAAGGAGGATTGGAAGATTATTGTCAGTACCTCCACAATTTCTTCCTTCACTTCCCTCAGCGTCCTAGGATGCATCCCATCTGGTCCTGGGGACTTATCTACTTTAAGTACAGCTAGCCTTTCTAGTTACCTCCTCTTTATCAATTGTTATCTCATCCAGTATCTCCTCTACCTCAACCTTCACTATGTCTATGGCAGCATCTTCTTCCTTGTTGAAGACAGATGCAAAGTACTCATTTAGCACCTCAGCCATACACTCTGCCTCCATGCGTAGGTCTCCTTTTTGCTCCATAATCGGCCCCACTCCATCTCTTACTACCTGTTTACTATTTATGTGCCTAAAGACGACTTTTGGATTACCTTTTATGTTAGCTGCCATTCTATTCTTATATCCTCACTTTGCCCCTCTTATTTTCTTTTTCATTTCTCCTCTGAACTTTTTATATTTAGCCTGATTCTCAGATGTATTCTCAACCTAACATCTGTCATACGCGCTCTTTTTCTGCTTCATCTTACTCTCTATCTCTTTCACCATCTAGGGAGCTCTGGCTTTAGTTGCCATACCTTTCCCACTTGTGAGAATGTACTTCGACTGTACCCGAAGTATTTCCTCTTTAAAGGCAGCCCGTTGTTCCATTACACTTTTGCTTGCCAATCTTAGATTCCAGTTTACCCGGGCCAGATCCGTTCTCATCCCACTGAAATTGGCCTTCCTCCAATTAAGTATTTTTACTCTAGATTGCTCCCTGTCCTTTTCCATAGCTAATCTAAACCTTATGATACTATGATCACTGTTCCTTAAATGTTCACCTACTGACACTTGCTCCACTTGACCTACCTCATTCCCCAGAACCAGATCCAGCAATGCCTCCTACCTCGTCTGGCCGGAAACATAGATCCAGAAAGTTCTCCTGAACACACTTCAGAAATTCTTCCCCCTCTCTGCCCTTAACACTATTACGATCCCAGTCTATATTAGGATAGTTGAAGTCCCTCATTATAGCTACTCTATAGTTTTTGCATCTTTCTGTAATTTCTCTGCAAATTTGCTCCTCCATATTTTTCCCATTAGTTGGCGGCCTATAGAATACACCTAGTAGTGAAATGGCACCTCTATTATTTCTTAACTCTAGCCATATATATTCTGTCCTTGACCCCTCCAGGACATCCAGGGCAGCACGGTGGCATAGTGGTTAGCACTGTTGCCTCACAGCGCCAGGGACCCGGGTTCAAATCCGGCCTCGGGTGACTGTCTGTGTGGAGTTTGCACATTCTCCCCGTGTTTGCGTGGGTTTTCTCCGGGTGCTCCGGTTTCCTCCCACAGTCCAAAGATGTGCGGGTTAGGTTGATTGGCCATGACAAAAAATTGGCCCTTAGTGTTAGGGGGGGATTAAATACGTGGGGTTATGGGGATAGGGCTTGTGTGGGATGGCTGTCGGTGTAGGGATCGGGTGTTAGGGTTTGGATGATCAGCCATGATCTCGTTGAATGGCGGAGCAGGCTCGAAGGGCCGAATGGCCTACTCCTGCTCCTATCTTCTGTTTCTATGTTTCCATCACTGTAACATTCTCCTTAACCAATACTGCCACACCACCTCCTATCTATCTTTCTTCCCCTATCTTTCCTGAACACCTTATATCCAGGAATATGTAATACCCAATCCTGCCCTTTTTTTAGCCAGGTCTCCGTTATTGCCACTCCTTCATATTCCCATGTGGCTATTTGCGTCTGTAGCTCACCAACCTTGTTTACTATGCTTTGTGCATTCACATACATACACTGTAAACCCATCTTATACCATCCTGTGTTCTCTCTTCGTCTGAGCCCACCTAAAACCTCACTATTTCTTACTTTAGTGCCATCAACATACAGGAAACTTAGTGCTATCCGGCACCGACGGGACCGAGCTGTTGCTGTTCCCTCAAAACTGCCGGACAAACCAGCGTTAATGTTGAAGCATACGGGTTCCGTATCTGGCAACAAACAGCTTCTAAACAGTCGGCCGTACCTTGGCAGCGTCTCTGTCGCTTAGCAACAGCTTCAGAGACTTTGCAGGGCCTGACTGTTGAAAAAAAAAAGCCACGAGAAGAAAAAAAACCTAACAAAACGGCTCCTGATTTTTGCCGGTGGCTCGAGCTTGCCGGACATTTAGCCTCTGGATAACACAAAGTTTCCTGTAAGAACATAAGAAGTAGGAGCAGGAGTAGGCCATACGGCCCCTCGGGCCTGCTCCGCCATTCAATAGGATCATGGCTGATCCGAACCTAGACTCACGTCCACTTCCCTGCCTCTCCCCGTAACCCCTTATTCCCTTATCAGCTAGGAAACTGTCTATCTCCGTTTTAAATTTATTTAATGTCGCAGCTTCCACAACTCTCTGAGGTAGCAAATTCCATAGATTTACTATCCTCTGAGTGAAGAAGTTTCTCCTCATCTCAGTTTTGAAAGGGCAGCCCCTTATTCTAAGAATATGCCCCCTAGTTCAATCTCATCTATCAGTGGAAACATCCTCCCCGCATCCACCCGATCAAGCCCCCTCACAATCTTACATGTTTCGATAAGATCGCCTCTCATTCTTCTGAATTCCAATGAGTAGAGGCCCAACCTACTCAACCTTTCCTCATAAGTCAACCCCCTCATCTCCGGAATCAACCGAGTGAACCTTCTCAGAACTGCCTCGAGAGCAAGTATATCTTTTCTTAAATATGGAAACCAAAACTGTATGCAGTATTCCAGGTGTGGCCTCACCAGTACCCTGTATAACTGCAGCAAGACTTCCCTGCTTTTATACTCCATCCCCCTTGCAATAAAAGCCAAGATTCCATTGGCCTTCCTGATCACCTGCTGTACCTGCATACCAACCTTCTGTGTTTCATGCACCAGGACCCCCAGATCCCTTTGTAATGGAGTTTCTCTCCATTTAGATAATAACTTGCTCTTTGATTTTTTCTGCCAAAGTGCATAACCTCACACTTTCCAACATTATATTCCATCTGCCAAATTTTTGCCCACTCACTTAGCCTGTCTATGTCCTTTTGCAGGTTTTTTATGTCCTCCTCACTCACTGCTTTCCCTCCCATCTTTGTATCGTCGGCAAACTTGGATACGTTGCACTCGGTCTCTCCCAATCCTTTGTGCCCTTTGTTTCTCCTTTCTAATGCTACATCCTGGCGCCCATCCCCCTGCTCACAGGATTCCACAAACAGCAGTGAGATGAATGAGCAGTTAATCTCTTCTTGTTGGTTGAGAGAGGAATGTTAATCAGGACATCATGAGAATTACCTGCGATTTTGTTGAATAGTGCCCTCGGATCTTTAATAACCACTGGAATAGGCAGACAGGACCTCTCCTTAACATCTCATCCACTCGACAGAGCCTCTAATAATGCCTTACTCCCTCAGTTCTGCTTTTGAGTATCAGCCTAGATTATGTGTTCAAGTCTTGGGCTGGGGCTTGAACCTACAAGCTTGAGACACATACCGTGCTAAATTGTATGAAAAGTAGGGAGAAGAAACATGACGCATTGATGAACAGCAGATAAAATACAAATCAGGGCTGGATGCATAGAGTTGGTTAAGTGCCTAGAACTTAAAATTAAGAACTCCAAGTTGGATTCCAGTTCAGTTCATCTGTCACATTCTTCCCTTCGTCTTGCCCACCAAGCTAAGCTTTACTCCAAGGTTCCACATAGTCCAAGCTCTAAACCTGCATCTTTCCCTAGTTTCTCTCTGAACTCCCCCCAGAACCTCTCCAAGCTCACCTTGTCCACAAGACCCACCTCCTCTTCCCTAGGCACCCCCCCACTAAACTGTTGATGACCGAACATCCCTTCCTAGCTGATTTTAATTGCTCCACCATTGGCAGCCGTGCCTTCAGTTCCCTAGGCCCTAAGCTCTGGAATTCCCTCCCTAAACCTATCTGCCTCTCTCTCCTCCTTGAAGACGTTCCTTAAGGCCTACCTCTTTGACCAAGCTTTTGATCCTAATATCTCCTTATCTGGCTTCAGTGTCAAATTTTGCCTGATAACGCTCCTTGGGACGTTTTGCTACATTAAAGGTGCTATATAAATGCAAGTTGTTGTAGTTTTAGTTACAACTCCTCAGTGAGTCATCGGGGTTGTATGATTTTTCTATTCAGTTCCGCCACTTGAAATACATTGAACGCAGGTATTCAAATTACCCACGAGTTGCTTTACATAAATAAAGCATGTACTTACCACTTTAAGTGAACACAGCACACATTTCATTTCCATACACAAGTGGACAGGATATTGGAAGATGTTTTAAAAATTTATATTAGTGTCATGTTGCACTGGTTCTGTAATTCACTACTGATAAAAGTTATAGTCACAGCTAAGACAGGCCATTTATCACAGCTGCCAGGAGCCTTAGTGAGTTGGTTGAGGGAAGGGGATGGGGAAAGTAATTTCAGTTGTAGGAAATGAGTAAAAAAGGCCTTCTGGATAGGATGAATCTTTCTATAGGTTGGTGATGGCGTCAACAATTTTTTTTGAAGTTTCCTTTAAAATTAATTTAGAAATGCTCATCTACATTAAGAAGGAAATCTCATTACATGGGAAAGGTCACTGATTAGCAGTTTTCACAGATAAATAGGCAGAATCACATAATACAATCCCCAAAACCAGTACTTCTCAAAGTCTTAGTGTGGGAGACACTCCTGCAAATACTGACATGCTCCTGGGAGATCCCCTGTAAAAACTGACATGCTTACAGGAACCCTTGCAATTACTGAGAGACTCCAAGGAACCCTCTGTAATTACTGAGAGATTCTAAGGAACCCCCTGCAATTACTGAGAGACTCCAAGGAACCCTCTGTAATTACTGAGAGATTCTAAGGAACCCCCTGCAATTACTGAGAGACTCCAAGGAACCCTCTGTAATTACTGAGAGATTCTAAGGAACCCCCTGCAATTACTGAGAGACTCCGAAGAACCCCCTGTAATTACAGAGATTCCCAGGGACTCCCTGCAATTACTGAGAGACTCCAAGGAACCCCCTGTAATTACAGAGATTCCCAGGGACTCCCTGCAATTACTGAGAGACTCCAAGGAACCCCCTGTAATTACTGAGATTCCCAGGGACTCCCTGCAATTACTGAGAGACTCCAAGGAACCCCCTGTAATTACTGAGATTCCCAGGGACTCCCTGCAATTACTGAGATGCCCAGGGACTCCCTGCCCATATTTCTGAAAGACAGCATCAGCTACATAAACAGTGCTGTCATTGCAGAAAATTATTAGTATACAGCAACAGAAATAATGTGCAAGTAAGTCAAATATAAAAATGACAGGATACAGAAACATGATACTTCACAGATCACCAGTCTGAAATCTTTGCCCAAAACACCAGAAAAAATCCAAGAAACCAATATAATGAAAACAAAATTTGACTTATACTGTCACCATAAACAATGGCTCACAATAAGGGTTAAGAACGTGCACTCCTAAATTTTTTGAGGCTTAATATAAATGATAGGTGTAGGCAGGGAAAAACCATGCATGTTTCACTGGTAGCAGATGCAAGCTCTGGGTATTTCATGGGCAGGGAAGGTGCATTTTGCTTGTCAGAATATAAAGGCAGTCAGTGAAATGAATCCTAGAAATTTTGCAGTTAAGGAAATGTAGAAGCAAAGCAGACAAGAAATGCAGGCAGACGTTTTAGATCTGGAAATGTATTCACTGAATTACACAGAATATACAGCACAGAAACAGGCCCTTCGGCCCAACCAGCCTGTGCTGGTGTTTATACTCCCCACGACTCTCCTCCCATTCCATCCACCTCATCTCAGCCTTTCAGCATATCTTTCAATTCCATTTTCTCTCATGTACTCGTCTAGTTTCCTTTTGAAAGCATCTAAGCTATTTGCCTCAACCACTTCCTGTGGTAGCGAGTTCCACATTCTAACCACTCTCCGAGTAAAGAAATTTCTCCTCATTTCCCTATTCGATTTATTAGTAACTATCTTGTATTCATGGCCCCTAGTTTTGGATTCTCCCACAAGTGGAAACATTCTCTCCACATCTACTCTGTACAACCCATTCATAGTTTTAAAGACTTCTATCAGATCTCCTCTCAGTCTTCAATTTTCTAAAGAAACCCCCCCAACCTGTTAATCTTTCCTGATAGTTGTAATCTCTCAGTTCTGGTACCATTCTTGTACATCTTTTTTGCACTTTCTCCAGTGCTTCTATGTCCTTTTTATAGTATGGAGATCAGAACTGTGCACAGTACTCTTAACTGCGGACTGATCAGATTCCTATACAGGTTTAACATAACTTCACAATTCTATAACCCCTAGAAATAAATCCCAGTGCTTTGTTAGCATTTTTAATTGCTTTGCTGACCTGCGATGCTGTTTTTAATGATTTGTTCACCTGTATCCCTAGATCCCTTTGCTCTTCTACACCATTCAGTTTCTTATTTTCTAGGGTGTAGGTGATGTTTCTGTTTTTCCTACCAAAGTGCATCTGCTCACATTTATCTATGTTAAATTTACTTTGCCACTTAAGTGCCCAGTCTGCAAGTTTTCTAATGTCTTCTTGTATTATGTTACATTCTTCCTCAGTGTTAGCTATACACCACCCCGCCAAAAAACTTGTTCCAAATTCCAGATCATTAATGTAAATTATGAATAACTGTGGTCCCAGAATGGATTCTTGTGGAACACTGCTTTCTATCTTTCTCAAATCTGAATAACTACCCTTTACCCCTACTCTCTGCTTTCTATTTGTTTTTTTAGCCAATTTGCTTTCCATTCAGCTATTTGTTCCCTGACTCCAAAAGCCTACCATGTGGTACTTTATCGAAGGCCTTTTGAAAATTCAAGTATGAGACATCTATTACATTACCCATATCCTTTCGTTATCTCTTCAAAGAATTCTAAGGTTAGTCGAGCATGACTTAGCCTTTCGGAATCCATGCTGACTATTTTTAAATTATATTTTCTGTCTCTAAATGCTCTCCTATCACTTCTTTTAGTATCGGTTCCACTATCTTTCCTATCACTGATATTAAGCTGACTGATCTATAGTTCCCAGGTTTTGTTCTAGCTCCCTTTTTGTATATATGAACATTAGCTGTCCGCCAGTACTCTGGCACTAAACCCTCGTCCATGGAACTTGTATACCAATGCCTTTGCTATCTCCTCCCTAGTTTCCTCGAGTATGTGTAGGTGCATACCATCTGGGCCTGGGGTTTTATCCTCTTTTAGTTTTGCTAGTTTATCAACTATTTTCTCCCTTTCTATCCCAACTGTATTAATGTTCTTAAGCTCATCCTCTCATGAAGTGTCTATTTCGTTATTCTTCTGTAAAAAAAAAGAGGAAAAGTAGGTATTCAATACTTCTGCCATTTGTCTGTCATTACCTGTGAGTTTATCTTGCTCAGTCTTTAGTGGCCCTATCCCTACTTTAATTTTCCTTTTGTTATTTGTGTCTCTCGAACACGTTATTATTTCTTTTTATATTCGTTGATATTTTGATTTTGTAATTTCTCTTTCCCTTACTGATTTAAAAAAAAAACTTCTGTCCCAAGTTCTTCGTATTCCCATTTGTCTTCCTCTCCTTTAGTATCGAAGTACTTCTTGTATGTCTTTTTCTTTAGATTCAATTTTCCCTTTAGTTCATTATTCATCCACAGTGCCCTATAATTAGCTTGCTTGTTTTTGGCTTTTAGTGGAATTGTCTTGAACTCTATTGATTACTCTTTTAAAGATTTCCCACTGTTTTTCTGTCGCTTTGTTTTTCAAGATTTTCTCCCACTTTACTTTTTTTAGTTCCACCCTCATTTCCTCAAAATTTGCTCTTTTCCAATCTATTACCTTAGTCTTTGTCCTACTTATGTCACTCTCGATCCTAATTTTGAACCGTACCATGTTGCGATCACTACTACTAAGATGCTCTTACTACTTCTGTCTGTTTTGGTTCATTACAAGATCCAGCAGTGATTCTTTTCTTGTTGGACTTCTGACATGCTGAGTGAGAAAGGAGTCCTGTGTACACTGTAAAAACTCCATTCCCTTTTCTCCTTTCAATACTTCTTCCTGCCAGTTTATTTGGGGGTAGTTGAAACCTCCCACAATTATTATTCTATGCCTGCTACTCACCTCGTAGATTTGCCTACATATTTTTTCCTCCAATTCCCTTTCACTATTTGGAGATCTACAGTATACCCCTATTAGGGTGATGGATCCCTTCTTATCTTTTAACTCAATCCATATGGATTCTGTATCTATCTTGCTGCTAGTTGCATCCTTTTTTTCTATAGCCATTATGTTATCTCTAACGAGTACAGCTACTCCACCTTCCCACGTCCTTCCTTCTTTGCCCTGTTCCAGTGAAAGCTGCACTAAGAATAAGTCAAATGCCTGCCTGGTGAACTGGAATCATTAATGTTAAATTAACTGAGCCAGGGCATAGGTCCTGGGGTGTCCTGAGGGAATATAATCCCTCTATGCCAGACCAGGTTTCCCTCTATTAATAGGTTGTACAGGTGCATTTAGATTCTTTACTGCGTATGCCTGTGCACATAATCCTGGAGGACTGAGATGATTACAGTTATCTGAGGCAACACTATCCTATAATTTTACAAGCCTTAATGAAACCTTCAGTTATTAAAGACATTTAAATCCAAAGCCTGCACTTAAGGTAATTTTGAAGCAGGGAAAATATATCATCTAAATGGTCAGGTATAACACACTAACACAGCACTTGCTGAATGTGGGTTAGATACTCAAAATATTATGCTCTAAACCCAAAAAACCACAAGATTACAGCAAAAGAGCCAGACACTGGGAACAGTTAATGAAAGTCATTGGTCTACACTAACTTATAATAACAATGCTTAGAAAAAACACTGCTCTAACAAAGCAGAATAAAGCTTTTACATAATAGCATCTGGCAGAGGCCGTGTTTCGAAAGCATAAGGATGCTGTGCGTATGTTTGAGCAATGGAATGAACATACATCAGCATTAACGCATGCACTGGTCCTTGGGATCAATCACACAGCTCAAGCCAATCTGGTTTTCAAGCATTCATGGAATTTTACAACACAGAAGGGGGCCATTCAGCCAATCGCACCAACACCAACATTCAAAGAGCTATCCATTGAATCTCATTTCCCTGCCCTTCCCCCATAGAATCATACAGCACAGAAGGAGGCCATTCGGCTCATCGTGTCTGTGCCGGCTCTTTGAAAGAGCTATTCAATTAATCCCACTCCCCCTTGCTTTTTCACCATGTGCAAATTTTTCCTTTTAAAGTATATATCGAATTCCCTTTTGAAAGTTATTATTGAATCTGCTTCCACCACCCTCTCAGACATTGCATTCCAGGGTTTTTTTTCAGAAAATGCATACTTCTAGATTATGAACGCCAGGATAGTGACAGATTGTGTATCTCCAACAATAACTTTGACAGCTGCATGTCTAAAAAAAAAACTAACAGTAAGAATTTAAATTAAAGCTTCTGATCTATTGCGATTGGGAAGACTGAAACTGAATCCTTTTACAGTGAGACAGCTAATGCAGCCGTTTGCTTGGCAGGAGTTCCTGTTTTTTCAATAAGAACCTCTGTGTTACATTTCCAAGTTTTGAAAGAACCATTTTCTCTCTCAATAGATTCACAACAGCTTCCATAAGCTCTATAACTAATCGGTGCTCTGCCCTGGTTGGAGTTCTGTGACCCTCGAACTAACAATTACCCCAGTTGCAGTAATCCATTTACTGGATTAATCATGTCTGTGCTACGATAGCACTTTCTTCGGAACTGGTGAAATAGAAACCTAGAGCAGAGATATTATCAGCTAAAGCAGCAAAAATATTTATTTGCATTACATGGAAAAGTGAAACATGAACAAAATTCGCAAAAGCAGGACAACAATCCAATGTAAAGAGCAATGTCTGTAAGGAGATAATTTACCCCTTCCATCACTTTTCCAGGCCTGTGAAAGCAGTCTGCCCGATTTGCTAAACAAAATTCTTGATAAAAATTACAAATAAAGGCTTTGTTCTCTCTCTCCAGCACAATCTTTCAGTCTCTGAGCACTTCCCCAAAAGACCAATGGCATTCAGTCATCAAAAGAAAGAAAAGGAAAAAGTAGTATCATTTTGTTGTTTTTAATTTGGTTCCCAAAGGTGAAAGGGCAGCTTGATTGAAATGCATTTTATCATTCCATTCCACTCATAGGGCTGGATTTTGTCCTGCCTCCAGCAACGTCCCTTGATTGACCTTGTTAAGCCCGCCCGGCCAATTAAGGGAAAGCTGGTGAAAGAGGACGTCAGCGTATGACATTTCATCTGTCGAAAAAATGTTGACAGTTGAATTGTCAGCGTTTGACAACTTTGAGAAGCTGTCAAACACTGACAATCTCTGTTCTAAGGTGAGCCCTTGCACTGAAGGCTCACCAAAATCTCTCTCCTCAGCAGAAAGCAGATGGCTGCTGCATTCTATTGTCATCTCTGCCGTTGAGATGAGGCACCTCTGGGTCCCCAAGGGTTGAAGCCTGCAGGAAGAAGCAAAGGTAAGGAAACTTTTTCCAACACTTTACACTCACCTCTCATACTTACCTGTTCACACTTGCACCCATCACTCACCTCTACAGCGGACTTTTCGATCCTTCTCACCCCCACAGACCCACTGCTCGCCTCGCTGACCCTGGCAAGGTTCGCAGCCATCAGGAAGCCCGCACTTGCAGGGGTAAAATGGGGATAAGCCTCAAAACTGCCGGTTAACTATCTGTTAACAGGCAGTTAATTGGCTCTAATCCCCTTCCCGCCTCGAGGAGACGGGTCCCTGCGCGAGTCGGGGACCCGCCTCCCGGGAAGATGGCATGGAGGCGAGTTGGGAGTGGGGTCGGTACCCGCTCCCTGTTTCTGCCATTTTCCCGGAGTCCTGCCTCCATACCCGCCACCCCAGGGCTGGAAAAATTCCCCACACAGTTATCAGTAACATGAATGGGAATGAGTAGGAGCAATATCCTCTTCACATTTTCATAAGCAGAACTCAAAAGGCTTTCGATAAGATCCCGCATAAGAGATTAGCGTGTAAAATTAAGGCACATGGGATTTGGGGCAAGGTATTGACTTGGATAGAGAACCGGTTGGCAGACAGAAAGCAAAGAGTTGGAATAAACGGGTCTTTTTCCGAGTGGCAGGCAGTGACTAGTGGGGTACCACAGGGATCAGTCCTTGGACCCCAGCTATTCACAATATATATCAATGATCTGGACGAGGGAACTAGATGTAATATCTCCAAGTTTGCAGATGACACAAAGCTGGGTGGGCGTGTGTGCTGTGAGGAGGATGCCGAGAAACTCCAGTATGATTTGGACAGGTTGGGTGATTGGGCAGAAGCATGACAGATGCAATATAACGTGGATAAATGCGAGGTTATCCACTTTGGTGTAAAAAACAGGAAGGCAGATTATTATCTGAATGGCAATAGATTGGGAGAAGGGGAAGTGCAACGAGACCTGGGCGTCCTTGTGCACCAGTCGCTGAAAGTAAGCATGCAGGTGCAGCAGGCGGTTAAGAAGGCAAATGGTATGTTGGCCTTCGTAGCGAGAGGGTTTGAGTACAGGAACAAGGATGTTTTGCTGCAGTTGTACAGGGCCTTGGTGAGACCACATCTTGAGTATTGTATGCAGTTTTGGTCGCCTTATCTGAGGAAGGATGTTCTTACCATGGAAGGAGTGCAGCGAAGATTCACCAGGCTGATACCTGGGATGGCAGGAATGACGTATGAGGAGAGATTGGGTCGATTAGGCTTGTACTCGCTGGAGTTTAGAAGAATGAGAGGGGATCTCATCGAAACTTCTAAAATTCTAACAGGACTAGACAGACTAGATGCAGGAAGGATGTTCCCGATGGTCGGGGAGTCCAGAACCAGGGGTCACAGTCTAAGGATAAGGGGTAAGCCATTTAGGACAGAGATGAGGAGGAATTTCTTCACCCAGAGAGTGGTGAACCTGTGGAATTCTCTACCAAAGGCGGCAGTAGAGGCCAATTCATTAAATATATTCAAGGAGGAGTTGGATATATTTCTTAAGGCTAAAGGGATCAAGGGATATGGGGAGAAGGCAGGAACAGGGTACAGAATTTGGATGATCAGCCATGATCTCATTGAATGGCGGAGCAGGCTCGAGGGGTCGAATGGCCTACTCCTGCTCCTATCTTCTATGTTTCTATGTTTCTATCTCAAACTAGCCCAATTAGCTTGAATGTATTTATTTAATAACAAACAAACCTTCAATCTATTTGGGTTAGGGACATCGCATTAGCAAACACTGACACATAGAAAAGCATGATGACATCTGGTTTTCCCCACTAGGGCATTCGCAAATGACTCTAGCCAGAGCGCCTCTCTGTGTTGTCAGAGAATGCATGCGTTTGAAGTTGATGATATTCGGAGAAATAATGCAACATTCCACTGACTGTGGGTAGTTATATTCCTGTGGCTCCTTCACAATATGGTACAATTCACATGCTCCACTATCCTATTTCACAAAGCTTATCCTAACATCCAGCAAATTCACCAGGGTAATGAAAAAGCAATGGACATCTCATCTATCCAGCTTGGAGAACAGGCTTATTCTATCACCCATCCCCACTGGGCATTCCTATGGTGAACCGCATTGTGGTTGAACTTTCTCCAAGAGTCTTAAAACCGGACAGGATTCTGCAATGGCTCCAAAGACTGAACGAGATGACAAAATGCATTAGGTTCAATATTGACTGTCGTACTTAGTGCTTTCAAAACCCATTAATGCAACATGTTGTGCAAAATAAAAGAATCTAACTTCTGAGGGGAAGGCAGTGTAATGTGGGTAACCTTAGACAGCAATATTATTGGTATGATGCTATCCACAGCACCAAACTTCACATGTTCAGCAATAGCAAAGATGCCAATAGTAAATTCAAGTTTGTTTCTTTTTAAAAAAAACAAATCCTTTCTTTTTAGACTTCTCCGAGCTTCTGACAGGCACCTGCACATACGTGTGTACAAATAAGTCGCTCTTCAAAAAATCTTCGCCCATCCACTGGTACACAGGAAAATCCAGAGCTTTACTCTACACTACACCACACTCCCATCCCCCGACAGCCTGTCTGAGATCAGAACCTCGTCTTGAGAGTGATCATGGGCAGAAACTGATGTCCTCCTATGTGACACCGTGTCCCAATCAATGGCATTCTGTATTGGCACACGAATAAATTATCTCACTCGATTACCCATTATAATTAATGTATATAAAATGCTGATGGTTTCACAAGCACAGTTGTGGTCAAAAAATACTGAAAAAATTGGTATGGAACTGGTGCCATTTTCTGTTACCAGTTAGATATTAAACAATGATTGCAAGATTTGGTACAATCTGGTAAAAGGCAGGACTGATGTCAAGAAGCACCTTACACAAAGAGTGACGAACAGCCAGTCTTCTGAATAGGGAAGTGGAGGCGAAAATTCTGGAGTCATTCAAGGGGCAGTCAAATGCTGTGATTGAAGGGTATCAGAGGCTCCACGGAAGGATGAACTAGATCTAGATCATTGATTTGGATGAGGGGACTAAATGTAACAATTCCAAATTTGCTGATGATACAAAGCTAGGTGGAAGTGTCAGTTGCGAAGAGGTTGTGAAGAGGCTTCAAGGGGATCTCGACAGGCTCAGTGAGTGGGCGAGAACATGGCAGATGGAATATAATGTGGATAAATGTGAAGTTATCTACTTTGGTAGAAAAAACAGAAAGGCAGAGTATTTCCTAAATGGTGAAAGATTGGGGAATGCAGATGCTCAAAGGGACCTGGGTGTTCTTGTACATGAGTCACTGAAAGTGAATGTGCAGGTGCAGCAAGCCATTAGGAAGGCAAATGGTATGCTGGCCTTCATTACTCCTGCACTCAAATCCTCTTGTAAAGAAGTCTTACTCCAATTATATAGGGCCTTGGTGAGACCACACCTGGAGTACTGTGTACAATTTTGGTCTCCTTACTTAAGGAAGGATATACTTGCCATAGAGGGAGTGCAACGAAGGTTCACGAGATTGATTCCTGGGATGGTGGGACTGTTGTATGAGAAAAGATTGAGTAAACTCGGCCTGTATTCTCTTGAATTCAGAAGAATGAGAGGGGATCTCATTGAAGCATACAAAATTATTACAGGGCTTGATGGGGTGGATGCTGGGAGAATGTTTCCCTTGGCTGGGGAGTCTAGAATCAGGGGCCACAGCCTCAAGATAAAGGGTAGGTCATTCAGGACTGAGATGAGAAGAAATTTCTTCACACAGAGGGTGGTGAATCTTTGGAATTCTCTACCCCAGAGGACTGTGGAGGCTCAGTCATTGGGTATATTCAAAACAGAAGTCGATAGATTTCTGACTAGTAAGGGCATCAAGGGATATGGCGATAGGGCCAGTGAATGGAGTTGAGGCAGAAGATCAGCCATGATCTCATTGAATGGCAGAGCAGGCTTGAAGGGCCGAATGGCCGACTCCTGCTCCTATTTCTTATGTTCTTCTGTAGATGGGCTGAATGGCCTCCCTTATCTGTACTTAGTCCCTATTTAACTGGGTATCGTCTGAGAATCAGCAAAAAATGGCACAATGGGATGGAGGCTACATGAGGAGTGTCTGGACTGCAACACAGGAACACCACCTAATATACGCGTTGAGTATATTCAAGGCTGAGATCGGTAGATTTTTGGATACTAAGGGAATCAAGGGATATGGGAATCGGGCGGAAAAGTGGTGTTGAGGTAGATGATCAGTCATGATCTTATTGAATGGCAGAGCAGGCTCGAAGGACCGACTCCTGTTCCTATTTCTTATGTTCTAATATAGTCCTTTTAAAACTTGTGGAAAGGCAAATTAGATTGGTGTTATTCTGCAATATAATCACTGGCATATCACGACTGAGCTTAAAATATAAATATATTGTACAAGAGCTCCTCTATGGTTTGGTGGATAAACACGTTAAGCTATACTATCCAGGACCCAAGTTTCATGTTAGTCTGTGCTGAGTGCGTCGATCACAGATGGGAAGCTGGTGGTGAGGGGTTACAGCTGTCCTCAGTACCTCTGGACTAAGGGAGGGAAGATTCAGGCACGGCTCCTACCTGTGATTGCTACCCAGCAATTCCTGCTGGACAATATTCATTGCGTACAGTATTGGGCTCGACTGCGACAAACTCCATGATTAAATGGACTGCCGGCACTGAATGTCTGGGCTCAAGCAAGAAGAATGGACACATGAGCAAGGGATGGAAGGACTCCTTGAGACCACAAAATCATACTCTAGCCTGAGTTAATATCTTGCGGTGTGGAGGGGAACTATATCATATAGTTTTGAGAATAAAGTAAAAAGAAAAGCTTCCACCCTTAAACAGCTCTGTCTGCACTGTTAATAAACAGTAACTATCCTAACACTTTAAACATTCAGTTTACAAAGATTGGCACATGCCTACTCAGAAAATAATCCAAGTCAATGCTTCATTATCCAGAACACTCGTCATTACCCACCGCACACTTCAACACATCATTATCAGGCAAAGACAGACACCTCTCAATGGTAAGTTTCTGAAACTTTTAGCAATGCTGATCTAAGAGTACATGATTAGGGTTGGCCAAGATTACCATACCTCATCACTCAATCACCCTCTCTTCCAGTATTCACAGATCAGCTGAGATCTTATCTTTTACTGTTGTGCAATTAATTTTAAGGAATAATTGCAGACCATTTCTCCTTATCAGCTGGAAAATGAAGCGAACAATTTGTGCAATCACTAATAAAAATGATTATTGCAGGGAGAGTGCAAACAGGTGTTTCTATTATCCATTCTATATCCGTAAAATAAGGCTGGACTCGGAAAGAATTCTGTGTTTTGTTTGTGGTTTTTCCCCACAGGGCTTACTTTCACGGAATGAGGTGGCCATATCAATTCCTTTCATTCAGGCAGAAATTCAATTAGTTTAAAATCGTGTTCACATTTGAACTGCGATAACATGCATTAACATAGGTCTGTGGTAGCTCATTGTCTCGCAAATTAGTCCTGAGGATCTGAGCGAAGGGGATAGAGCTCGAAAAAAAAAATACATTTGTTGTGAAATTTATGGCAACAGCAAATGCCTGAGCTAACAAGGCTTCAGCATCAATTTCAGTGTTAATAACAATATAAATAACATTATGTAATTCAACCAGGAGACTACAGGATATTAGCAACACTGTAAATAATATTCTCCCAGACAAATGGGCGACATCTTTTAACCCCTGAAAGGTGGGTTCAGATCTAACCCAGGCTAATGGGATGCTACCCTTCCTCTCTCTCCTGTCCGCCAGGGTCCAACATCAAATAAGTATGAGCAATCTTAAACCAATCCCTGGGAGGCATGACCCACAGCACAAAATTGCTTAGAATTCAGCACAAATTGGCAATTAAGAAATCATAAGAAAAGCTGGTATGGGGAATAGGGAAAATAAATCACACTGAAAGACTGGACTACAGGGTTGGGTTTAAAAAGTATAAAGTTGTAGCACTGAGTACATTGAGCATTGCTTTGCATGTATATTACAACTTATTAGAGTCATGGAGCATTTACAACTTATCCCATCATGGGCTCTGGCCAACCAATTTGATCTCCTGAAGGAGTAAATTAACTACATGTAAATTTTTGACGCAATGAAGCTTCATATATTTCTCCCCAAATCATGGATAATCAAACAACCCTCCATAATCTGACCATAGGTGATTGTAAAAGCACTTGAATCATCTTGTTCCATATAGCATTTGACTAACTGTGTCTATCTTTATAATCTTCAATCTCATTCTTAAGCAGGTATTTATCCAGCTCTTCTAAAAGGAGTAATAACACAGCATTAACCAGAGGTCTATTCCACAAATCCATGACCCAATAGGGATGGGAAGATTTCTACTATTCTTTGAATTTAGAAGAAAGTGAAATGCACTTCTTTGAGTCCTGCTTCATGATTTACAGTCCGAGTTCTGGAACCATCCGAGTCATTCCTCTCTGAAATAAACCTCTGGGTTGACTGTTCTGGACAAGGTGAAACAGCTCGTCATGGTCGATATTATCTAGTCCCTTTAGAATCCTAAAAACAGTAATCATATTGCCTTGCAACCTTCTCTTTTCCAGTGAGAACATAGATTTACAGGATCGCTCCTCATTATCCAATCCCTCCATCATTCTGGTTGCTCTCTTCTGTATTGTTTCAATAGCTGCAATATCCTTTTTGTTCTGTGGCAATCAGAACTATACACGGAGTTCTAAGTGCAGTCGCACAAATGATTTATAAAGTGGCAGGATTACCTCACTATTTTTAACTCTATAACCGTCAATCATCTTTCTCGACGGTCCAGCTCATTCGGAAAGATATCAACTGACCCCGAATTTACATTCTCTGTTAGTTTGTTCCACACATCCTGTATTTAATGAAAACAAATCTTTTAATCTTGCTTGTTGCTTGTAAATTTTGTGTCTTCAAGTTCCTTGCTTCTTTACCATATTGATAGTTTAATTTTTCTAAAAACTTGTACCATCTCCGCCCAGACTCTTGCAGTAAAAATAAATTCAGTTGCCAGAGTCTTTTTTCATAACTTTGTCCTCTTGATAAAAAAGGTGACTGTAATTAGTCTTCCATGGATAATAGTACGATGGAGAATAGTACTAAATCTGGAACAAATTATGACCTGACTTTAAAACTAAACAATGCTTATGCATCAAAGTTTCTTAATGGAATCAATCATTACTCAGCCGAATGTGTTTTTACCCCATCATTCCTAATAAAGGATGGCTGGGGACATTGCTGGAGGAGCAAATTAATTCTTCAAACACAAAAGTTAATAGGATGCACTTTAGCTGGAATCCACTGGTTGAAGAATTTGCTTCCCTTAAATTGGACATATGTAGACACGGCTATAGGTTATGGTGTCACAGCTCCACTGAAAGCTGCGGGGCAAAGGGAAAATTACTTTGGAAAGACCTTCAGCAGAAATTTAATCAATACAGAATCTTTTCCATGAATATTTTACATTTTTTAAATAAAATCAGGATTACCTTCTTACTCCTGATAATAAGACATCTGACAATTGAATATTTAAAATGCTTATGTGTCAGAACATGTATCCAGACACACAGTGATAACATTACAGCATGGTACAACAGTACAAATCATTTCAAATTTAATGGAAAACTCTTTTCAATTAAGAAGATAAAGGAGAGTTGAATTTGTTTTTTTTCCAGCATGATGTGTGGTTACTTTTGAACATTTCAGGTTTCTGTTGGTTGCCAATCCAGACAACTCCCACATGCCCATTACCTGCCTATGCTCCACTACCTCTACTGGATAAGCAAGAGGTTACTTCATGCTAATAGAGGTGGAGTTTAACCATGATACTTGCGCAAGAATGAACCTGCGCTATCACCTGAAGTGATTACCAAATGGCTTCATTATCGAAAAGCTGTACAAGTGATTTCTGCCTCCATTAGAATGAAACCATCTCCCCTTCAACCTGCAGAAATAGTGGGAGCATCATGGGTAACAGGATTGTGGAAAGGTTGAGGTAGTATTAAGACTTCAGCTTATTGTTAGAAAGACCCAAACTGCGCAATGAAGCAAAGAGAAACAAGAAAAAAAACACTGATGAAAAATACTATATGGAAAAAGGCAAGAGAATTAAAATGAAAATTACATGAAAAAATACTGAAGTAGGAAAGAAAATGAGAGAATCCGGATTTGGATTTAGCCACAACTATCGGCATGAAAGATTGCTGTCTACTAGCTCTAAAGATCCGACCAGAAATGAGTTTGTGCAGCCTTATGCCAGTTTCTAGTAGGTGTTTAGCACACAGCACAATGCTGTACTTATGGGCAATCTCACTCAGGCCACTGGTTGGTGCTGATCTGGCGAAGTGGAGGCAACAAGCCCATGGGGAAGCGGCAAATGTTGCCATTGATACCTGAGGGAGCAGAGGTGTGGCAGGAAGCAGCAGCAGAGGGCTAAGACAAGAGATAGGTGGGGAAGTAGTGGCAAGAACAGGCAGGGGCGATGACAGGTGGCAGGGGGAGGCCAGAATGGGCAGATGGTTGTATCTGGGGATGGGGGAGGGGCTCGGTTGAGGCCAGGTTCGTGAAAGAGGTGGCACTGAGAAACACAGCACCACATATCATCAGGAGAACTGAAAGGCAAGTGTAACGGTAAGGTATATATATTGTACAGCTTAAAATGAACTCCATGACGTAACCGTTCTGTAAGCACAGGAGCTGCGCACTATACATCATACTATTAATATATTACTAGCCATACTATTACTCCCATGGAGCTGCACTCAGTGGGTGGAAAATGTCACGGGAGAAGTGTGAGGGGGAACCTGTTACATGAAGTAAGTGTGAAAGTTACAGCAAAGCACACTGCATATTTGGATATTCATTTTAGCATTCACAGGTTAAAAAAGGTATTCCAAAATATTAAAAGCCAGATAGGAAGTGCGATAGTGAGATTTCCCCCATAGGCTTGATGAATAATCCTGTGTTATGTCTTAACATTGAACTTTTTTGTACATTTTACTATTCCACTCACTAACACGTAACTTGCTTCATGCTATAATCAACATATTGATGCGAGACAATTTTAGTTTTTTGCCACTGCAACTTTTGCTAGTAATGAGAGTGAACCCTTCTTCTCACGATGCCCGATGGAAATTTGCCAGAACTGTGGATAGGTTTTCCAGTAATAATTCTCCAGGTTTGAACACAAGATTCATCAAACTTGGTCTTGAAGATAATGTTCATTATTTTGCAACACAATACTTCCTATTATTGTGTCCCACCCAAGATATAATCTGTTAATGACTGGGCCAGCAGGCAGTGCAGGAAGGAGGAGCGATTAGGCTTGCGGTGAAAAGCTGGATTTCTCTAGAACAATAAACGATTAAATCTACTATTTTTAAAAGGAGGTATACTTTTAAAACATTCTTCCTCAATATATATGACAGTAGTAGTGCCTTAAATGTTGGTAACTTTTACCTCATGTTACTTTAAGCCCAACATGAAGAATGCAAGAGAGAGTGGAGATATGGAGAATGAATGATAAACAAATAAAGGATATCACTGAGGTGAGCAGTTGCGATGCAAAAAGGTCTGGAAGAATTGGACTTACAGTAGTTCCTTTACTGACTGTTTGGGTGGTCTTATCAGCATTTGAAAACGGTGGTCCTTTTGTGTCAGAATTTTCTTTCTGGCAATTACATCTGGTGCTCTGTATACAAAAACAATGGAATTAGTCAAATAAGATCCAGTAGACTTTGCAATCACATATAAAATAATTTCAACATGCTTTGGTGCTCTCCATCCAACAGCCATCACACCTTTGCTCGCTGACCTACATTGGCTCCCGGTCCCCGAACGCCTCGATTTAAAAAATCTTATCCTTGTATTCAAATCCCTCCAAGGCCTCACCCCTCCCCATCTCTGTAACCTTCTCCAGCCCTACAACCCTCCAAGAACTCTGCGTTCCTCCAACTCTGGCATCGTCCATCTCCCACTTCCTTCACCCCACCATTGGCGGCCGTGCCTTCAGCTGTCTCGGCCCTAAGCCCCAAGAATTCCCTCCCTAAACCTCTCCGTTGCTCCACCTCTCGCTCCCCCTTTGGAACCCTCCTTAAAACCTACATCTTTGACTAAGCTTTTGCTCACCTACCCTAATGACCCCTCCTTTGGCTTGTTGTCAATTTTTGTCCAATTACGCTCCTGTGAAGCACCTTGATACATTTTACTGTGTTAAAGGTTCTATCTTGTTATCATAGTTTCTGATCAACCATGTTCCTCATTGCAATTTAGTAAAGGATGAGATGACTGGGAGGGAGGTACAAGGTATGCATTTGAATCAGGTAATTTGATAACACCTTGAACATCTTGCCACTTGCTGCTGCATCTATCCATGTAACAGCAGTCACTGCACTTCAAAATAATTAATTGAGACATCAGAGAGTTGTGACAAGGCACTATATAAAAGCAATATATTCGTACCACACTCAATGACAATATTGGATGATATATTACATACTACTCACCATAACATGCTGTCGGTTTATATACTTATGATTCTCTTTTTACTACAGATACCATAGAAAATCCAAACTTTCTAGCTCTTTTTTGTTATATTTACAGAGTTTATTGTTTCATAATCTTGAAAACCTCTATTTGTTCTTCCTTAACCTTCTCTGCCCCACTGAAATAAATCCCAATTTTTCCAAGTCTTCCTTTATAACTCCAAGCTCTTATTCCTGGTATTATCTATCAATAAACCAGTAACAAAAATCTGTAATTTGGCAAATGGTGAATAAATATTAGTGTAAACTTATTTAGTTATGTACTCATTAATGAAGCACTTATTGAAGAGAGATTCATATTCTGGAGATGTCACACCATGCCGTACATCCCGAGGCAAAGCAATTTCTTGCAGTAATGAGTTTTTGTCCTTATCACAATGTCCTTATTCTAATCAGGAACAGATGGAGTGTACACTAGTCAAAGAACACAAACAAATGTGTTCTTTCAGCAGCTGTTGGATGGCTCCATTTATAGTGTCCTGGTCAGTGACAGATCCTCAAGCTTCCAGCCAGCTGAGGGAATTTGGTAGTAATTAAAGTGAAGGACTACACTACTTATAATTACTTCTGCCACAAGAATGATGCAGATATTTTACATGATATAACATTCCCCCAAGTAATCAGCAATTGGGATAATAAATATAAAATGGCATGAAAAAAAGACTACTGAAGCACAAGGCAAAAAAATAAAACACATGCTTGCAAGCAACATTAGAGAAATTATTTCAAATGGAACAGCTAGAAATGAATTCCCATCCAGATGAATAACCTTTTGTAGTCCACTAACAAGCTGAACTTGAGAAATATCCAAAGTGGGTAAGGAAAAGCCAATGACGAGGGATGTAGAATCATAGAAATTATAACACACAAGGTGGCCATTTGGCTCATCGTGCCTGTGTTAGCGCTTCAAGTCAAACTATCCTTTCTAACTGCATTTCCTGCCATTTCCCTGCATCTTTATCATATGCTTCCTTTTCAAACACTTATCAAATACCCTTTTAAGCATTGTTATAGTTTCTTGTCTTAATAGCCACTTGTAGCAAAGCATTCTATTATCTAATGGGCCTCTGGAAATATTGTTCCAAATGTTCCTTTGTTCTTAGTGATAATCCTGAGAATATGCTCCCTTGTTAGCGATTTGTCAACTTGTGAAAGCAATAATGCACTACTGACCCTCAAAATCCTTCATAATCTTGAAAACCTCTATTTATTCTCCCTTAGCCTTCTCTGCCCCACTGAAATAAACCCCAATTTTTCCAAGTCTTCCTTCATAACTCTAAACTCTCATTCCTGGTATATTTCTAGTGAGTCTTTGCTGTAGTCATTCCATGGCGCTAATAGCCTTCCTATAATGGGGTGCCCAGAACTGCACACAATACTCCAACTGTGGCCTAACCATTATCTTGTACAAATTCTGCATTAACTTCCTTACCTTTATATTCATTGCCCTCTTTATAACAACAATTAGCATAAACATGAAAACCTTCAACACAGAACTGATGGGCAAAAGATACAGACTGCAGCAACTGCACAAGACATGAGGAATATGCAACCGGAATGAAATTCAGTAACTGTGAGGAAAATATTCTTAGTGGTGAGGACTGACAACACCACTATTTCATAAAAAAGTGCCCAAGTGTTTCATCCATTAGCAACAAGTTGATCACTGTATTCTGCGGCAATGAAACAAGTTTAACTAGCCCTTTGAATAGTTAGCGTAAATAGAAAGAAATTACTTGCGTGTTCGTGTTCTCAGTTTGCCTAAAAGCATTTCAGAGCCAATGAATTACTTTGAAGTGTTTTGTAGGCAAACATGGCAGCTAATTTGCATACAGCAAGGTCTCGCAAAAACAAATGAGATAAATGAACAACTAATCTGTTTTGGTCATTTTGGTTGAAGGAAAAATGTTGGCTAGGGCATCGAGAGAACTCGCCTCTCTTATTCAAATAGTGCCGTGGGATTTATTGGCCCGATTTTCCGTTCCCCACGATGGTGTACGCTCCTTGTAAAAGGCCCCGCATGCGCGAAAGCCCGGAACTTGTGATCTGTCAAGCTTCGCCTTAACAGATCTACCATAGCGACCCGAAAATCACTTTCGCTGGTGCAGATTTGGGCTGTTTACCCAACCACTGCCCACGAAACCCTTATGCCTGGTACAAGCAGGCGTAGGGGCCTGCTTTCATCAGCGTAAGGGTTAATATAAATCTTAAATTAAAATTTTTTTAATTAAAAACTATGCACAAACATTTAAAATTAGTGTACGTAAATTTTGGCCCAGATTAAAATGTTTGAAATTATTATTTTTTTTAATAAATTTTTTAAAATTGTAAATGCTTCATTGAAGGGGCTTTTAATTAAATTTGAAAATGGGAACATTTATTTTTATTCCAGTTGTATAAAGTATTTAATTATTTGGGGAATCCGTTCGTAAATGGAATCCCCATAAGCATATTAGGAATCCTCCATTCTGATTGGAGGACCTGGCCCACGTGATCCCAGGGACGCTTCCGAACCGCCTGCGGCCCTGGGCTTTTACACAGGTGTACGCCTGTGAGCCTGAAGGCAAGTGCGGATATTTTTAGCGGGTCGGAGACATACTCCAGAGGTACGTCTCCGACAGCATATTCCGACCCTTAATGTCCGCCTGTTAACGTTTCATCTGAAAGATGCCATCTCCGTCAATGTAGCACTCCCTCAGAACTGCACTGAAGAGTCAGTCTAGATTAAATCCTGCAATGGGGTTTGACCCCATGACCTTCTGACTCAGAGGCAAGAATTGGAGGATCAAGAGGGTGAGCAACAGAAAGCCAGTTACAGGCATCATTCAAGGCACCAGTATATCTGGAAAACAGACTCTCGCGCCTGATATTACTTCACATCGTCTGATCTGCAACTTATGGCAGGCCTCAAGACCATCAAATTCTCTTCATATCTGGTGACAGCTGGAGTTTGTGGCTGGGACAGAATCTGCAAAATGTGCGAGATTTTAAACCCCAAATTATACCAGTCTTTCTGCAAAGACCTGTCCTGGAGGTTGCCAATCAAACGTCTTCTGATCAGCTCTCAGTGATGCCCATGACTCCCTCCCATTGTACTTTCCCAAGTCTATCAGCATGGCTATTGGAGGGGAGTGGGGTGGGGAGGGGAACAGTGAAGAGTCATAGTCATAAGCAGAAGATGAGGGTTTGTTTTTGTGCCCTGAATCAGTATGACTGGCTGCCCTGTTGATGGGAAAGCTTTATTCTTTTGCCTTCACACTAGCTATTTATGTGTCATTGTACAATTTATGTGGGAAAATCATAAATAATCAAAGCAGGTAGTAGGTGCGAGTACTGAGCACTTTAACATTTCTGAAGTAATGGCCCATAATTTCCGATCGGAGGTTTCCTGCGTGCGGATGCCTCCTATCGGGGAAAAATCTCCGCCCTTACCCGAGGGCTCCCGAGGTCCGGCCATTTCCGCTCCTGGGCCTCGCCACAGTCCCCAGGTATCCCAGGGACGCAGGCGGTTCGCAAGCGTCCCTGGGATCACGTGGGCCAGGTGAGACAATGGGAGAAGGGAATCCCCCCCTCATACTTTTGACAGATAGACCTGTCAAAAGTATGAATGGAGATCACTGAAAAAACACATCAAAACATTAAATATTTTTTTTTAAATCATGTTTTTAAAATGAGTTAAAATTACATTAAATTAAATAATTTACACAAAAATTTAATTTTTTGAAAAAATAATTGAAGTTTTTTTTACAGGGCTAAAAATAAGCTTACCTTTTTTTAAGGTTACCTTCAAAATACTGTGGATGCTGGAAATCTGAAATAAAAACAGAAAATGCTGTAAATACTCAGGTCAGGCAGCATCTGTGGAGAGAGAAACAGAGTTAACGTGTCAGGTCGATGATCCTTCGTCTGATGAAGGGTCATTGACCTGAAACGTTAACTCTGTTTCTCTCTCCACAGATGCTGCCTGACCTGAGTATTTACAGCATTTTCTGTTTTTAATACCTTTTTTTGAAAGTATTTTTAAATTATAAATGAGTGAAAACATTTTTTTTAAAACTTTTTTAAACTCTTATGCTGGTAAATGCAGGCCTTGCGCTGCTTTTACCAGGCATAAGATTTTTAAGTGATTTCAGCGGGCGGAGGGTCTGCAGAAAGCGGAACTCTCCCCCCGCAGAGGCCCTTCTCCAGGGCAGGCATCCGATCTGTCAAGAAGATTCTTGACTGATCGGAAATGCCGGTTTCCAGCGCATGCGCTTCGCATACCTGAAACTGGCATTTTCTACGTCCCTACGGGTGTGTACACACCTCGTACACATAGGCATCGGAACATACGGGCCATTATATTTTACACTGTTAACACTGATGTCTATTTGGAGCATTTTGCTGAGTGGCAACATATTTGAATACAGACACTGCCACATTTTGGAGTAACTGTTTTGTTGGTCACAGGTGTTTCAGAATTTTACAAAAGAATAAAGACCTTTGAGAGATATATGTGCCAAATTTGGGAACGTATGAATCATGCGGTAATGCAATTTATGGCTTGAGGAATCAATTGTGCAGCTGTAGCTTGGTTTGGGATTTAAATACTTTGCAGGATTCCTATCTTCATTTACACTCTGGATATTGTGATGTTCTAATATTAGCCAGTATTACTAAATTAGGTACCAGTTACACTCTGGATATTGTGATGTTCTAATATTAGCCAGTATTACTAAATTAGGTACCATTTTCCAACAGGAGAAATTACGATTTAAAGAAAAGATCCAAAAGCTTAGGTGACAATGCAATTGGTTGATGAACATGGACTCCTGCTGCACTTTTGATGGCAGTGAAGCAGGAATCCATAGCTCCACTCTGACAAAATAGCTGACCAATTTACCCAAGTTCAACAAGGGCAAAAATGGCTTGGGGCAAAGGCAGTGGGAATCAGCATAATTTCCACAACACTTAAGAGAAATAAATAATAATACAGCAAGTACATCCTTTGTGCAGCATTATCTTTCAAAGCTAAGTACTTTCTTCATAAGATTTCCTAATTAAAATTTTAGTTGGCAACTGTTTAGCAGACATTCAGCTGATATACATTTACTGAAGGAAATACTTTATATTTATATTGTGCCTTGTCACAACATCGGAAAGCCTTAAAATACTTTGCATAATGAATTACTTCATGGAGTGAAGTGATTTATGCTGGCGAACTCGAAAGTCATTCTGCACCAGCAACAAGATGAATAACTAGTCCATACTTTCCAGATTTGGTTATCAGCGAATGTAATTCCGAATCATAACTTCCATTTTGAATTCAGCATCGGCTGCAGTGGTGCACGACTCCATAAATGACCGCATTACAAACTCACATCCAACAGTGCATCTAACACATAACGGCATCAATTCACAGCAACCACCAATTCGCTCATTGCTCAGCTCACGATTTTCTTTCTCTGCTCGTTGACTATTTCTAAATTTCAGATGAGTTCGAAGCAATGTTTGCCATCCATTGAATACAGGGGGCCACATTTTGCTGTAGTAGGGCGTCGTTAGACTTGCCCTTGCACGTTTAGGCTTTTACATTTTTGGCGTGGCAAGTTGCTGAAAGTGTGAGCTGATAATGGCGCAGCGAGGGAAACCGGGCATCTGGGACCTGAGTGTAAAGGGAAAGCGACTGGCTATCTCCTTAACCAATCAGATTGAAGGAGTGAGAAATATACAATGCAGGGACTGAGAAAGAAGTGTAAATTAGAGTGAGTGAATTCAATGTTAAATCAGCTACAGAAAGAGAAATAAAGAGGGAAAGAAAGACTAGACTGAGAAAAGAGACAGAAAGGAAAAGTGAAAAAGATTAATTTAAAATTTTACATTTAAAAAATCTCCCAGCAACAATTAAAACAAGGAATGAGACTCCACACTCGTAATAGTTAATTTTCGATGCCAGAAAGGTGGTTTGGCTGCAATAATCACTTAGCACGTCGTTAAAAGGATAGTTAGACTGCAATGGACAAGACTAAACTTTCTAGCACAACAACTTTTGGATATCCGCGTTTAACCACATCTGCCCCTCACCTGAAGTTGCCATAGCATTTGCGCATAAATAGCTGAGTGCCACTAACCTCACCGTTACTTTGACAGGAAAATCTGGGGCAATATTTATTATATTGCACGAATGCTCGACATGTTCTATCTATAGAATGGTAGATAGATCGATAAATTGGTTGATATATAGGTGCTGCTAATACTTGGGTGGGGAAAAGACACTGGAAATAATGATCATACCAGCACTTCTACGATGTCACAACAACCTGATCTCAAAATTTTAACTGATTTTCTTGGGGGAAAGAAATATATATTTTCTTTTAAGCTGAACAGATTGCTGCTGGCAGGGCATTATAAAAAATACCTCTCCTTGTAAGTTTGAGTGGGTAAATCATAAGTGACAGTCACACTGTGCAATCCTTTGTAGAACAGCAGATATCATGCAGTACAAAGCTAATTTATCTGGAGACATGCTGCTTTATATTTATAATAATGTGCTCCTGTAACGATGAACGATTGCCAACAAACATTTACATTACTAAGAATGGAAGTAAGGACTGCAAAGCAACACAATAAACAGAGACTAACCTCCATTAGAATACAAAGCAATTATGTTTTTGTCCATTTACTCGGCATAAATGAAGCAAATTAACCAACACCTCACTTACTTTCATTGACCGGGTTAATTTGCAAATTGTAGTATCTCTGTGCAAGCACAGGCAGGTATGTTCTGTAGATGCATTTCATGTATTTGCTGTACAGCTCCTGTGACATTTCCAGTTTTAGATAAAATTCGATTCCCCAGGACGCACAGCTCACCTCCCCACACCACACCCAGGGGTCATAACGCCATGATATGTCCTCTACGCTGGGGAACTTGTGCGTTTCCGTTGCTGTACTTGAGAGGTCACAGCATTATTCTGGTGTCAAGTTACTTATTTGGTGGCTTTCATACAGCAAACTAGATGAATCAAACTGATTTCGCTATTCGACAGCGCTGGATTGTCTTGCCATGGGTCAAAAATTAGCAAGGCAATGTAGTAAAACACAGGCTTAATTACCTGGGAAACATTTGCACAAAAATTATTACATTTAAAAAAATAAATTTTCAGGATGTGGACGTAACGGGCAAGGCCGGCATTTATTGCCCATCCCTAATTGCCCTCGAGAAGGTGGTGATGGGCCTTCTTCTTGAACCGCTGCAGTCCGTGTGGTGAAGGTGCTCCCAAAATGCTATTAAATAGGGAGTTCCAGGATTTTGACACAACCACATTGAAGGAATGGTAATATATGTCCAAGTCATAAATGAGCAAAATAACTCAGCAATTACACAGGAACCTGGGTCTACAAATGGGGGCGAGAGAGAGACCCACGCCACGTTAGAAGGGGCTAGGAGAGAAAGCGGGCAACAGGGACATCTGGGAGGGTGAGAAGAAGTTAGAGAGAACATGCTTAGGGCTAGGGTAAGATGAAAGAGGAAGCGATGACTTGAGGTGTGCAGAGTGGAGAGAACCAAACACCTTGTTGAGAGGGTGTGATGGGGCACGGGACATTGGTGACTCTGTTGGAAGTGAAGGGTTTGCGTTACAAAACAGGGCTTCCTCCAACTCACCTTGAGCAACACTACAGGATATCCACTAGAATATTATAAAAAGTAACAGGTTATTATTTAATCTAGATTTGGAGAGGGGGCTCACGTGATTCCTATAAACTACTCAAGCTATGTTCATGTGACTTGCAGTCATTTGAGCTCATATTAAACTGCATACCTGCCATTCACTCTCAAATGTCCATGATGCTATCTATCATACACATAACAGAAGCAAGAAACACACATCTATAATTACCTAAAACATCTTTTTGATCCACCTCAATTAGGAAATGAATCCCTTCTCCAGCTAGTTCCAACTCCCTCCAAATTGGCTCTGATGGGGATATGGTCATGTAGTGGTCACGTTACTGGACTCATACTTCAGAGGCCTGGATAAATAATCCAGAAAACGCGAGAACTGGGCAGTTTGAAAATTCTGAATTCAGTTTGGAAATTTAAAAAAAAGTTTGGTATCAGTAAAATTGACTATGAAGCTATCGGATGGTCATAAAAATCCAACTGGTTCTTTAAGGTCCTTTAGGGAATGAAATTTGCAGTCCTTACTCAGTCTGGCCTATATGTCCCACCACCACCTTCTCAGGGCAACTAGGTATGGGCAAGAAGTGCGGCCTTGCCAGTGACGCTTACATCCTGAGAATTAATTAACAGGAGTGAGGGATGTAATCGTGAGCATCATATTTGTACCAGTTACTGCCTGGCCACAGACTGAGGCAGCAGATGGACATGAACATGTAACTGCTGTCTGTCCACATTCAAAACAGTAGTGTTGCTGCATTCAGTTTAGATATTTTAATTAACTATTCATTTGTTTTTGGCATTGCTAGCACTTTAACAATCGACTCAACTAGTAAATGCCTGCTTCAGTTTGATGGATATATCCCTTTGAGGCATTGAACACTCAATACTAAGCAACCTCAATAACTCAGCAAGCTTATTCAGTGAGTAGTTAAATGACACATGACCAAAAAGGTCCCTGCTTCCTATCTCGGAGCTGTGCTGAGCTCGTCTGGAGTACCACGGTGTTAAGGTGGGGCCAACCTACCAAGGTCCCTGCCCCAGTCACCATCCAGCAACCTCTGCTGGACGCATGCAAGTCCTGACCTTTGAGACAAGAGTCGTATCAAGCTGGGCTGTGATTCTCCCATTGAGAGACCGTCAACATGAAAAATAGCCACTTTGGTGAGGTATTGGAGGGCAACTGTGGAATTATACCCCAAAAGAGTCAATGCCTTTAGGTGAGGAGGGGAGATGAACAAGGTGTCAGCTTGGCTCAGTGGGTAGCATTCTCACCCAAGTCAGAAGGTCGTGGGTTCAAGTCCTATTCCATAGACTCGGGCACATAATCTAGGCTGACACTTTAGTGCATTGCTGAGGGAATGCTGCACTGGCTGAGGTGCCGTCCTTCAGATGAGACATTGAACCAAGGTCCTGTCCAGTAAAATAATCACATGGCACTATTCAAAGAGGAGCAGGGGAGTTCTCCCAGTGTCCTGGCCAATAGAAATTTTAAAAAGACTTGCACTTGTATAGCGCCTTTCACAACCTCAGGACGTCCCAAAGCGCTTTACAGCCAATGTAGCTTCCACAAACAGCAATGTGATAATGACAAGATAATCTGTTTTTAGTGATGTTAATTGAGGAATAAATATTGGCCAGGACACCGGGGATAACTCCCCTGCTCTTCTTCAAAATAGGAACATAGGAACAGGAGGAGGCCATTCAGCCCCTCAAGCCTGTGCCACCATTCAATGAGATCATGGCTGATCTGCGACCTAATTCCATATACCTTCCTTTGGCCCATATCCCTTAATACCGTTGGTTAACAAAAAGCTATCAATCTCCAATTTAAAATGAACAAATGATCTAGCATTAATTGCCATTTGTGGAAGAGGGTTCCAAACTTCTACCATCCTTTGTGTGTAGAAGTGTTTCCTAATTTCACTCCTGAAAGATCTGGCTTTAACTTTTAGACGACACCCCCTAGTTCTAGAATCCCCAACCAGCGGAAATAGTTTCTCTCTATTGTGCCTTCTGTTGCCTGGGCCCTAAACCTCTCCGCCTCTCTATCCTCCTTTAAGACGCTCCTTAAAACCTACTTCTTTGACCAAACTTTTGGTCACCTGCCCTAATTTCTGATGTGACTTGGTGTCAAATTTTTTGTCTTATAATACTCCTGTGAAGTGCCTTGGGATGTTTTATTATGTTAAAGATGCTATATAAATACAAGTTGCTGTTGTTGCTACCCTATCTGTTTCCCTTAATATCCTGAAAACTTCGATCAGATCACCCCATAACCTTCTAAATTCTAGGGAACACAACCCTAATTTGTGTAATCTCTCCTCATAACTTAACCCTTGAAGTCCGGGTATCATTCTGGTAAACCTACGCTGCACTCCCTCCAAGGCCAATATATCCTTCCTAAGGTGTGGTGCCCAGAATTGCTCTCACTACTCCAGGTGTGGTCTAACCAGGGTTTTGTACAGCTGCAGCAGAACTTCTACCCCCTGTATTCTAGTCCTCTAGATATAAAGGCCAGCATTCTACTCGCCTTTTTGATTATTTTCTGTACCTGTTCGTAACATTTTAATGATCTATGTACTTGAACTCCCAAGTCTCTTTGGACCTCCACTGTTTTTAGCTTTTCACCATTTAGAAAGTACCCTGTTCTATTCTTTTTAGGTCCAAAGTGGATGATCTCAAATTTGTCTGCATTGAAATTCATTTGCCACAGTTTTGCCCATTCACTTAATCTATCAATATCCCTTTGTAATTTTATGCTTTCATCTACACTGCCTACAATGCCGCCTATCTTTGTGTCATTGGCAAATTTGGATATTTGACTTTCTATGCCATCATCCAAGTCGTTAATAAATATTGTGAATAGTTGAGGCTCAACACAGATCCCTGCGGGGCACTAGTCACCTCCTGCCAATTTGAGTACCTATCCATTATCTCTACTGCCTGTCTCCTGCCTCTCAGCCAATTTCCAAACCAGGTCAATAATTTGCTCTCAATTCCATGGGCTTCTACCTCAGATAACAGTCTCTTATGTGGGACTTTATCAAATGCCTTCTGGAAGTCCATATAAATAACATCCATAGACATTCCCCTGTCCACTACTTTAGTCACCTCTTTAAAAAATTCAATCAGGTTTGTCAGGCATGACCTACCTTTCACAAATCCATGCTAGCTCTCTCTGATCAACTGAAAATTTTCAAGGTGTTCAGTCACCCTATCCTTAATTATAAACTCTAGCAATTTCCCAACAACAGATGTTAGGCTAACTGGTCTATAATTCCCTGGTTTCACTCTCGCCATTCTTAAATAGCGGAGTGACATGCGCCATTTTCCAATCTAAAGGGACGGTTCCTGAATCTGGAGAACTTTGGAAGATTATAGTTAGGGCATCTGCAATGTGCTCACCTACTTCCTTTAAAATCCTGGGATGGAAACCATCTGGCCCTGGAGATTTGTCACTCTTTAGTGCCATTATTTTCTTTATTACTGTTATTTTACTTACATTAATTTTATTGATTCCCTGTCCCCGATTCAATATTAGTTTCTTTGGGATGTCCGGCATGCTATCCTCTTCTACTGTAAATGCTGATGTAAAGTAATTCTTCAACATGTCCGCCATTTCCCCACTGTCACTGACAATATCACCGCTTTCAGTTTTTAAGGGTCCAACATTGCTCCTGACCACCCTCTTTTTCCAAATGTAACTAAAAATTCTTTGTATTGATTTTGAAATCCCTTGCAAGTTTCTTTTCATACTCCCTTTTTGTAGCTCTTACTATCTCTTTTGTGACCCTTTGCTGTTCTTTGTATCTTTCCCAGTTACCAGGATCTGTGCTATTTTTTGTATTTTTGTCTGTCCTTTCCTTTAGTTTTGTGCTGTCCCTTTCCTTTAGTTTTGTGCTGTCCCTTACCTTTAGTTTTGTGCTGTCCCTTTCCTTTAGTTTTGTGCTGTCCCTTACCTTTAGTTTTGTGCTGTCCCTTACCTTTAGTTTTGTGCTGTCCCTTACCTTTAGTTTTGTGCTGTCCCTTACCTTTAGTTTTGTGCTGTCCCTTACCTTTAGTTTTGTGCTGTCCCTTACCTTTAGTTTTGTGCTGTCCCTTACCTTTAGTTTTGTGCTGTCCCTTACCTTTAGTTTTGTGCTGTCCCTTACCTTTAGTTTTGTGCTGTCCCTTACCTTTAGTTTTGTGCTGTCCCTTACCTTTAGTTTTGTGCTGTCCCTTACCTTTAGTTTTGTGCTGTCCCTTACCTTTAGTTTTGTGCTGTCCCTTACCTTTAGTTTTGTGCTGTCCTTTACCTCTTTAGTTCTCCAGGGCTGTTTGTTTTGGTAAGTAGAGCTCTTGCCCCTCAGGGGTATAAACTGGTTCTGTATCACATTAAATTATTTTTTAAACATCTCCCACCGATCTTCCGTCGTTTTACCCATTAACAGATTTGCCCAGTTTACTGTGGACAGTATCTGCCTCATCGCGTTGATGTCGGCTTTACCTAAATCTAGAATCTTAGTAGCTGTTTTGCGTTTTTCCCTTTCAAACGCTACGTTGAACTCGATCATGTTATGGTTGCTATTGGATAAATGTTCATTCACAGTTAGACTGTTAACTAAATCTGGCTCATTACTAAATCTAATATGGCTTGCCCCCTTGTTGCCTCGAGGACATGTAGTGCTGTGGGATCTTTGACGCCAATCCGAGAGGGCAGACGGGGCGTTGGTTTAACGTCTCATCCAAAAGATAGCACCTCTGACAGTGCAGCGCTCCCTCAGAACTGGGTTATTGGGTGAGTTGAACCCACAACCTTCTGACTCAGAGGCAAGAATGCTACCCACTGAGCCACAGCTGACACTGTATCCCTCAACCAACATCACTAAAAAACAGATTATCTGGCCACTTAAAAAAAATTCTTCTCTGAATTTATTGACCATCCCTAGTTGTTCTCGAGAAGGTAGTGGTGAGCCGCCTTCCTAAACTACTGCAGTCCATTATCTCATTGCTCTTCGTGGGAATTTGCCGTGCACAAATTGGCTCCTGCATTTCCAACAATAGTGACTACGCTTCAAAAATACTTAATTGGTTGTAAAGCGCTTTGGGACGTCCTGAGGTTGTGAAAGGCGCTTTATAAATGCAAGTTCTTTCAAATTGGCAAAGAAAAAAATAAAACAAACCCTTAATAGTGGGCAACTGTTGCTGTGCATTCAGCTGGGACAGTCAGTTAATAACTGACAGCTTGGTTTTGGCACCTGGGAATGGGAAGAACGCCAATCCCCAGAGTTACATAGAATCATAGAAAGTTACAGCACGGAAGGAGGCCATTTCGGCCCATCGTGTCCGCGCCGGCCAACAAAGAGCTATCCAGCCTAATCCCACTTCCCAGCTCTTGGTCCATAGCCCTGCAGGTTGGAGCATCCCAAGTGCACATCCAAGTACTTTTTAAATGTGGTTAGGGTTCCTGCCTCTACCACCCTTTCAGGCAGTGAGTTCCATATCCCCACAACCCTCTGGGTGAAGAAATTTCCCCTCAAATCCCCTCTAAACCTTCCACCAATTATTTTAAATCTGTGCCCCCTGGTTTTTGACCCCTCTGCTAAGGGAAATAGGTCCTCTGTATCCATTTTATCTAGGCCCCGCATAATTTTATATACCTCAATAAGGTCTCCCCTCAGCCTCCTCTGTTCCAAGGAAAACAGACCCAGCCTTGGTGCAAGGGGGAAGGATTCAAATTCCTGGAACATTGGAACCAGTTCTGGGGGAGGTGGGACCAGTTCAAACCGGACGGTTTGCACCTGGGCAGGGCCGGGACCGATGTCCTAGGCGGAGTGTTTCCTAGTGCTCTGGGGGAGGGTTTAAACTAAAATGCAGGGGGTTGGGAACCTGAGCAAGGGGACAGAGGAAAGGGAAACAAGGATAAAAGCAAAAGATAGGAAGGAGAAAAGCAAAAGTGGCAGTCAGAGAAATCAACGGTTTAAATCAAACATGGCCACAGTAAATAATAATTCTAATAGGTGTAAGAGCGTTAAAAAAAAACAAGCCTGAAGGCTTTGTGTCTTAATGCGAGGAGCATTCGCAATAAGGTGGACGAATTAGCTGCGCAAATAGAGGTAAACGAATATGGTTTGATTGGGATTACGGAAACATGGCTCCAGGGTGGCCAAGGCTGGGAACTCAACATCCAGGGGTATTCAATATTCAGGAAAGATAGGCAAAAAGGAAAGGGAGGTGGGGTAGCATTGCTGGTTAAAGAAGGGATTAACACAATTGTAAGGAAGGATATTAGCTCTGATGATGTGGAGTCTGTATGGGTAGAACAGAGAAATACCAAGGGGCAGAAAACGTTCGTGGGAGTGGTAATATAGACCTCCAAACGGTAATGCGGAGGTTGGGGATGGCATTAAAAGGGAAATTAGAGAAGCGTGCAATAAGGGCACAGCAGTCATCATGGGTGACTTTAATCTACATATAGATTGGGCTAACCAAATTAGTAACAATACTGTGGAGGAGGAATTCCTGGAGTGTTTACGGGATGGTTTCCTGGACCAATATGTCGAGGAACCAACCAGAGATCAGGCCATCTTAGACTGGGTATTATGTAACGAGAAAGGATTAATTCGCAATCTTGTTGTACAAGGCCCCTTGGGTCGGAGCGATCATAATATGATTGAATTCTTCATTAAGATGGAGAACGAAGTAGTCGACTCAGAGACTAGGGTCCTAAATTTAAATAAAGGAAACTACGATGGTCTGAGGCGTGAGTTGGGTAGGATTGATTGGGGAATGTCACTCAAAGGGTTGACGGTGGATAGGCAATGGCAAACATTCAAAGACCACATGGATGAACTACAGAATTTGTTCATCCCAGTTTGGCATAAAAATAAAACAAAAACGGTGAGTCAACCGTGGCTAACAAGGGAAATTAGGGATAGCATAAGATCCAAGGAGAGGACATATAAATTGGCCAGAAAAAGCAGTAAACCTGAGGATTGGGAGCAGTTTAGGATTCAACAAAGGAGGACAAAGGGATTAATTAAGAAAGGGAAAATAGACTATGAGAGTAAGCTTGCAGGGAACATAAAAACTGACTGTAAAAGCTTTTAGAGATATGTGAAGAGAAAAAGATTGGTGAAGTCAAGCGTAGGTCCCTTGCAGTCAGAATCAGGGGAATTTATAATGGGGAACAAAGAAATGGCGACCAATTAAATACATATTTTGGTTCTGTCTTCACAAAGGAGGACACAAATAACCTCCCAGAGGTGTCGGGGAACATAGGGTCTGATGAAAGGGAGGAACTGAAAGAAATCAGTATTTGTAGGGAAATGGTGTTAGGCAAATTGATGGGATTGAAGGCTGATAAATCCCCAGGGCCTGATAATCTACATCCTAGGGTACTTAAGGAAGTGGCCCTAGAAATAGTTGATGCTTTGCTGATCATCTTCCAGCATTCGATCGAACCTGGAACAGTACCCATGGATTGGAGGGTAGCTAATGTTACCCCGCTATTCAAAAAAGGTGGTAGAGAGAAAACGGGGAATTACAGACCGGTAAGCCTGACATCGGTAGTGGGGAAAATGCTAAAGTCCATTATAAAAGATGTAATAGCAGAGCACTTGGAAAACAGTGACAGGATCGGACAAAGGTAAATCGTGCTTGACTAATCTACTAGAATTTTTTGAGGATGTAACTGGTAAAATAGATAAGGGAGAACCAGTGGATGTGGTGTATTTGGACTTTCAGAAGGCTTTCGATAAGGTCCCGCATAAGAGATTAGCGTATAAAGTTAAGGCACATGGGATTGGGGGCAAGGTATTGACTTGGATAGAGAACTAGTTGGCAGACAGAAAGCAAAGAGTTGGAATAAACGGGTCTTTTTCCAAGTGGCAGGCAGTGACTAGTGGGGTACCGCAGGGATCGGTCCTTGGGCCCCAGCTATTCACACTATATATAAATGATCTAGACAAGGGAACTAGATGTAACATCTCCAAATTTGCCGACAACACAAAGCTGGGTGGGCGTGTGTGCTGTGAGGAGGATGCTGAGAAACTCCAGGATGATTTGGGCAGGTTGGGTGATTGGGCAAAAGCATGGCAGATGCAATATAACATGGATAAATGCAAGGTTATCCACTTTGGTGGCAAAAAACAGGAAGGCAGATTATTATCTGAATGGCAATAGATTGGGAGAAGGGGAAGTGCAACGAGACCTGGGTGTCCTTGTGCACCAGTCGCTGAAGGTAAGCATGCAGGTGCAGCAGGCGGTTAAGAAGGCAAATGGCATGTTGGCCTTCGTAGCGAGAGGGTTTGAGTACAGGAACAAGGATGTCTTGCTGCAGTTGTACAGGGCCTTGGTGAGACCACATCTTGAGTATTGTGTGCAGTTTTGGTCGCCTTATCTGAGGAAGGATGTTCTTGCCATGGAAGGAGTTCAGCGAAGATTCACCAGGCTGATACCTGGGATGGCAGGAATGACGTATGAGGAGAGATTGGGTTGATTGGGCTTGTACTCGCTGGAGTTTAGAAGAATGAGAGGGGATCTCATTGAAACTTATAAAATTCAGACAGGACTGGGCAGACTAGATGCAGGAAGGATGTTCCCGATGGTTGGGGAGTCCAGAACCAGGGGTCACAGTCTAAGGATAAGGGGTAGGCCATTTAGGACAGAAATGAGGAGGAATTTCTTCACCCAGAGAGTGGTGAACCTGTGGAATTCTCAACCACAGAAGGCAGAAGAGGCCAATACATTAAATATATTCAAGAAGGAGTTGGATATATTTCTTAAGGCTAAAGGGATCAAGGGGTATGGGGAGAAAGCAGGGACCGGGTACTGAATTTGGATGATCAGCCATGATCGCATTGAATGGCGGAGCAGGCTCGAGGGGCCGAATGGCCTACTCCTGCTCCTATCTTCTATGTTGCTATCCAGTCTTTCCTCATAGCTAAGATTCTCTTCTCACGGCAACATCCTTGTAAATCTCCTCTGTACCCTCTCTACTGCAATCACATCTTTCCTGTAATGTGGTGACCAGAACTGCACGCAGTACTCTAGCTGAGGCCTAACTAGTATTTTATACAGTTGAAGCATAATCCCCCTGCTCTTGTATTCTATGCCATGGCTAATAAAGGCAAGCATTCCGTATGCCTTCTTAACCACCTTATCTGCCTGGCCTGCTACCTTCCAGGATCTGTGGACATGCACTCCAAGGTCCCTTAGTTCCTTTACACGACTCAGTGTCCTACCATTTAATGTGTATTCCCTTTCCTTGTTAGCCCTCCCCAAATGCATTACCTCACACTTCTCTAGACTGAATTCCATTTGCCACTGTTCTGCCCACCTGACCAATTTATTGATATCTTCCTGCAGTCTACAGCTTCCTTCTTCAGTATCAACCACACAGCCAATTTTAGTATCATCTGCAAACTTCTTCATCATACCTCCTATATTCAAGACTAGATCATTGATATGTACCACAAAAAGCAAGGGACCTAGTACTGAGCCCTGCGGAACCCCACTGGAAACAGCCTTCCAGTCACAAAAACACCCATCAACCATTACCCTCTGCTTCCTGTCTCTGAGCCAGTTTTGAATCCAACTTGACACTTTGCCCTGGATCCCATGGGCTTTTAATTTCGTGACCAATCTGCCATGTGGAACCTTATCAAAAGCCTTGCTAAAGTCCATATACACGACATCAATCGCACTACCCTCATCTACCCTCCTTGTTACCTCCTCAAAAAATTCAATCAAGTTTGTCAGACACGACCTTCCCTAAACAAATCCGTGCTGACTATCCTTGATTAAGCCATGTCTTTCTAAATGAAGCTTTATCCTGTCCTTCAGAATTCTTTCCAATAATTTTCCCACCACCGAGGTTAGGCTGACTGGCCTGTAATTACTCGGTCTATCCTTTTCTCCCTTTTTAAACAAGGGTACCACATTATCAGTCCTCCAGCACCACACCTGAAGCCAGAGAGGATTGGAAAATGATGGTCAGGGCCTCTGCTATTTCCTCTTTTGCTTTGCTTAACAGCCTGGGATACATTTCATCCGGGCCTGGGGATTTATCCACTTTTAAAGCTGCTAAACCCCTTAATACTTCCTCTCTCGCTATGTTTATTTCATCTAATATTTCACACTCCTCCCCCGACAGCAATGTCTGCTTCGCCCCTCTCCTTTGTGAAAACAGACGCAAAGTATTCATTAAGAACCCTAATGACGTCTCCCGCCTCCACACACAGATTACCCTCATGATCTCTAATAGGCCCTACCCTTTATTTAGTTATCCTCTTGCTCTTAATATATTTATAAAACAAGGGTTTTCCTTGATTTTACTTGCCAAGAATTTTTCATGCTCTCTCTTTGCTTTCCTAATATCCTTTTTAAATGCAGCCCTGCACTTTCTGTACTCCTCTAAAGATTCTGGAGTATTTAACGCACGGTATTTGTCATACACATCCCTTTTTTTCTTTATCCTACCCTGTATGTCCCTAGACAGGGGGCTCTAGATTTGATAGTCCCACCTTTTTTCTTTAAGGGCAAATATTTGGTCTGAACCTTCCGGATCTCCTCCTTGAATGCCTCCCACTGCTCTGAAAATTCGATAGACTCTGGAACAGTTCCCATGGATTGGAGGGTAGCTAATGTAACCCCACTATTCAAAAAAGGTGGTAGAGAGAAAACGGGGCAAGCCTGACATCGGTAGTGGGGAAAATGCTAGAGTCCATTATAAAAGATGTAATAGCAGAGCACTTGGAAAACAGTGACAGGATCGGACAAAGTCAACATGGATTTACAAAAGGTAAATCGTGCATGACTAATCTACTGGAATTTTTTGAGGATGTAACTGGTAGAATAGATAAGGGAGAACCAGTGGATGTGGTGTATTTGGACTTTCAGAAGGCTTTCGATAAGGTCCCGCATAAGAGATTAGCGTGTAAAGTTAAAGCACATGGGATTGCGGGTAAGGTACTGACTTGGATAGAGAACTGGTTGGCAGACAGAAAGCAAAGAGTTGGAATAAACGGCTCTTTTTCCGAGTGGCAGGCAGTGACTAGTGGGGTACCGCAGGGATCGGTGCTAGGATCCCAGCTATTCACAATATATATATTAATGATCTAGACAAGGGAACTAGACGTAATATCTGCAAGTTTGCAGATGGCACAAAGCTGGGTGGGCGTGTGTGCTGTGAGGAGGATGCCGAGAAACTCCAGTATGATTTGGACAGGTTGGGTGATTGGGCAGATGCAGTATAATGTGGATAAATGCGAGTTTATCCACTTTGGTGGCAAAAACAGGAAGGCAGATTATTATCTGAACGGCAATAGATTGGGAGAAGGGGAAGTGCAACGAGACCTGGATGTCCTTGTGCACCAGTCACTGAAGGTAAGCATGCAGGTGCAGCAGGCGGTTAAGAAGGCAAATGGTATGTTGGCCTTCATAGCGAGAGGATTCGAGTACAGGAGCAAGGATGTCTTGCTGCAGTTGTACAGGGCCTTGGTGAGACCACACCTTGAGTATTGTGTGCAGTTTTAGTCGCCTTATCTGAGGAAGGATGTTCTTGCCATGGAGGGAGTGCAGCGAAGATTCACCAGACTGACATCTGGGATGACAGGAATGACGTATGAGGAGAGATTGGGTCGATTGGGCTTATATTCGCTGGAGTTTAGAAGAATGAGAGGGGATCTCATTGAAACTTATAAAATTCTAACAGGACTAGGCAGACTAGATGCAGGAAGGATGTTCCCAATGGCGGTGGAGTCCAGAACCAGGGGTCACAGTCTAAAGATAAGGGGTAAGCCATTTAGGACAGAGATGAGGAGGAATTTCTTCACCCAGAGAGTGGTGAACCTCTACCACAAAAGGCAGTTGAGGCCAATTCATTAAATATATTCAAGAAGGAGTTAGATATATTTGTTAAGGCTAAAGGGATCAAGGGATATGGGGAGAAAGCAGCGACAGGGTACTGAATTTGGATGATCAGCCATGATCTCATTAAATGGCGGAGCAGACTCGAGGGGGCGAATGGCCTACTCCTGCTCCTATCTTCTATGTTTCTGACACTGATTTACCTTCAAGTAGCTGTTTCCAGTCTACTATGGTTAAATCCCCTCTGAGCTTGGCAAAATTTGCTTTTCCCCAATTTCGAATTTTTATTCCTGGTCTATCCTTGTCCTTTTCCATAACTACCTTAAATCTAACATAATTATGGTCACTAGCACCAAAATGCTCCCCCACTGATACACCTTCTACCTGCCCAGCTTCATTCCCTAAAACTAAGTCCAGAACCGCCCCCTCCCTTGTTGGGCTTGCTACATACTGGCTAAAAAAGTTCTCCTGGATGCAGTTTAGGAATTCTGCACCCTCTATACCCTTCACACTAATTTTATCCCAGTTAATATTGGGGTAGTTGAAATCCCCTATAGTTTTTGCGCTTCTCAGAAATTTGTCTAAATATTTGTTCTTCTATCTCCCTCTCACTGTTTGGGGGTCTGTAGTGCACTCCTCGTCTTAGGGAGTCCCTCCCAGCAGTGTGATCGCCCCTTTTTTGTTTTTCAATTCGACCCATATGGCCTCGTTTGATGATCCCTCCAACATAACATCCTTCCTCACAGCTGTCATAGTTTCTTTAATCAATACCGTGACCCCCCCCCTCCCTTTTTACCTCCCTCTCTATCCCGTCTGAAAATCCTGTAACCAGGAATGTTGAGCTGCCATACCTGCCCCTCTTTCAGCCACGTCTCTGTAATAGCTATAATATCATAGTCCCAAGTATCTACCTGTGCCCTCAGATCATCTGCCTTGTTCGCTATACTCCTTGCATTGAAGTATATACCATTTAGTACAGGCAAACCTTCTTGTTGACTACTATCTAGCCCTTGATTCCTCTGTCCTTCCAATTTACTTTCTACATTTTTGTTTTCCAATTCCAGTTTTTCTTCCCTCCCTATTGACTCTATACTTAGGTTCCCATCCCCTTGCCAAGCTAGTTTAAACCCTCCCCAACAGCACTAGCAAACCCTCCAGTGAAGATATTGGTCCTGTTCCCGTTGAGGTGCAACCCGTCTGGCTTATAGAGGTCCCACCTCCTCCAGAAACGGTTCCAATTCCTCAGGAATCTAAAGCCCTCCCTCCTACACCATCTCTCCAGCCACGCATTCATCTGCTCTATCTTCCTATTTCTGTACTCACTAGCACGTGACACTGGTAGTAATCCGGAGATTACTACCTTTGAGGTCCTGCTTTTTAAATTCTGCCTGCAGGACCTCATCCCTCTTCCTACCTATGTCGTTGGTACCAATATGGACCACGACCTCTGGCTGTTCACCCTCCCCCCTCAGAATGCCCTGCAGCCTTTCAGTGACATCCTTGACTCTGGAACCAGGGAGGCAACATACCATCCTGGAGTCACGTCTGCGGCCGCAGAAACGCCTGTCTGCTCCCCTAACTATTGAATTCCCTATCACTATTGCTCTCCCTCTCCTCTTCCGCCCCCCCCCCCCCCCCGCCTGTGCAGCTGAGCCTTCTAGGGTGCTGTGGACTTGGCTCTGGCTGCACTCCCCAGAAGAACCAACGCCCTCACTAGTACTCAGCACCAAATACTGGTTGGTGAGCAAGATGGGCTCAGGGGACTCCTGCACTACCTGCCTGGTCCTCCTCTTCTGTCTGACGGTCACCCATTCCCTCTCTGCCTGCACACTCTTAAGCTGCAGGGCGACCACCTCCCGAAACGTGCTATCCACGTAGCTCTCAGCCTCGCAGATGCACAGCAGTGACTGCAGCCACCGCTCAAGCTCCGTAACCCGGTGCTCGAGCTGCTGTAGCTGGCGAGACTTCCCGCACATGTGGTCGTCCAGACCACGGGAGATGTGCAGGACTTCCCACATGGCACAGGGTGTGCATTCCATGGGTGTGAGCTGCCCTGCCATACCTCTAATTAACAGACAATTTACTAATCTAGCTGGAATAAACTTAAAAACTTTAAGAAAGCCAAGTAAAAACACTTAAATAAAAAAAGAAAATGCTGGAAATACTCAGGTGGTCAGGCAGCATCTATGGAGAGAGAAACAGAGTTAACGTTTCAGGTCGATGACCCTTCGTCAGAACTGGAAAAAGCTGGAAATCGAACAGGTTTTTAAGCAAGTTACTAGGGGAACTCACCTAATAACCATCAGCCGAGAGTATGCTCGGGTGCCCTTCTTATCAGCAATATCAAATCTCCCTAGGTCACACAAATGATGATAAATTGCATTCACAGACATTCGATTGGAGGGGGGGAAGAATTTCCACATCAATTCCATGGAAAAGGAGCTGGTTTGAACTTTTGCAGCCCTAGCCAGGTAGCAGCTGAATTTCTAGAATGTTCTTGGAAAATGTTATCCCAGCATAGAAGATTTGTTTGAAAGACTGACCGAGCTCATTAGCCTTTCTTCCAACAGTCCCCAGCAACAGCCAACTTTTAGAAATTATTTGGCACGGAACAGCAACATATCCAGTGGTAGCTGGAATTAGAAAGGATTAAAACCATGCTCCAGTAAATGTGACCTGGCACTCAATTCCAGCATTAACTGTTGGAGTTGGCTTTGAACTTGCAATCTGGTTTAATAAAATTGTTTTGAAAAGGATTTGGCTGCCAGGAAGGTGCTTAAGATGCACTGGAGATGCTATCAGTCTCACAGGACACCAAAGGAAGTACAGAGTCTCATTTCAATTAGAAGCAGAGTTCATCAAAGTAAAAGCAAGTATCCTTGGCATCGGAAGCACATGGGTCTCCACTTCAGGGAATATCTCTGTAAAAGTGAACTGAAGTTGATGGCCACACCAACGGATTTATCCTGTTAGCTGTAAATTCCTGCGGAGAGATCTTTGTTGCTCATGTTAAACACATCACTACATTTGCAGGCCACATCACACACAACCAGCTCCAGTATAAATTATACACTACACTTATTCTACAATTGTCAAATTACAGCATGTGATAAGGAAAAGATTTACCAATATTTTACTCAGAGCTCCTGTTAAGCAATCAAACTTGGGTGCCAAACTCCTCACGCGGAGGTGGTGGGGAAGAATGTGGGGGGGGGGCGGTGGAGAGGAGAATGAGAACTCTTGTCATCACTATCCAGTCTATTTTTTTGTGATGAAAAGAGCAGCTCTACATCACCTTTTCCTGCAACATTTCACTGACAATCAAGGTAAACTTTGAACCCAAAGGTGACGGGACTGGACTGGTTCAGATTAACAGATCTTTTCAGAGGTCGCCATTCTGTGTAAGTTCTGTATTCTGCCGAATAACTGGGGTGGGAGTGGGGGAGCAGGAGCATCTCCAACGAATATTCTGGCCACTGTGTTTCTGTGCTAGTGATTTCACTCTGCCCTGGTGCCTCACTCTCAGAGCCTGTGCCTCTGATGCTCCTTGTCCTCTCCCATATTATGCACAACAGGGGAATCCCCATTGGGAAGGCCATTCTAGCTGCTTACTCCGACTGAATGTGTGGGGGAGGGGAAAGGCTGTAGGTGTCTGAAAATTTCATGTGCGCTGAGACAGACAGCACTGTAGCCAAGTATAGTGCAAGTCTCCGTGAGATAAATTCAAAGGGAAAACAAAATCTTAGAGAGAATCGTTCTCAAACTCCAGAAATCTCACGTGACTGAGCTGTACTGCGACTAAATGTTTGGACATAGATATATCCCAACGCATTTTTTGCATAAATCCAAAAAGCTTGCGCGTGCTCGTGTTTTGCAGGGTGTGGAGCTCTGTAAATGAGCGGGAGAGGGTTTTGGAGGACGCATCTTGAAGGCGGCTCAAACAATTGAGGAAATTCATGCAGGCCAATGTTTCAACATAAAGCCAGTGTAAATCAGTTGCGCCCACATTTCCTGGGGTGGGGGGGGGTGGTGGAAACAGTGCAACGCCACTCTTGCACTGTAAAATATGCCAGAACATTGCAGGAAATTCTGGGTTCTGGTGTTTTGTGTCCGATCTCTGCTGGACTATCTGAGGCGGGGGGAAGATCGCAGCCTTGTATATAATGTGCTAGTGATTTCACTCTGCCCAGGTGCCTCACTCTCAGAGCCTGTGATGGGGAACAAGGAAATGGCAGAGCAATTAAACAAATACTTTGGTTCTGTCTTCACGGAAGAGGACACAAATAACTTCCCAGAAATGCAAGGGAACCAAGGGTCTAGTGAGAAGGAGGAATTAAAAGAAATTAGTATTAGTAAAAAAATAGTGCTGGAGAAATTAATGGGACTGAAAGCTGATAAATCCCCAGGGCCTGATCATCTGCATCCCAGAGTACTAAAAGAGGTAGCCATGGAAATAGTGAATGCATTAGTAGTCATCTTCCAAAATTCTATAGATTATCGAACAGTTGCTGCAGATTGGAAGGTGGCAATTGTAACTCCGCTATTTAAAAAAGGAGGGAGAGAAAACAGGGAACTACAGACCGGTTAGCCTAACATCAGTAGTAGGGAAAATGCTAGAGTCTATTATAAAAGATGTGATAACAGGACACTTAGAAAATATCAATGGGATTAGACAAAGTCAACATGGATTTATGAAAGAGAAATTGTGTTTGACAAACCTACTGGAGTTTTTTTGAGGATGTAACTGGTAGAATAGATAAGGGAGAACCAGTGGATGTGGTGTATTTGGTTTTTCAGAAGGCCTTTGATAAAGTCCCAAATAAGAAGTGAGTGTGCAAAATTAAAGCACATGGGATTAGGAGTAATGTACTGGCATGGATTGAAAATTGGTTAACAGACAGGAAACAGAGAGTAGGAATAAATGGGTCTTTTTCTGGGTGGCAGGTGGTGGCTAGTGGGGTACCGCAGGGATCAGTGCTTGAGCCCCAGCTACTCACAGTATATAGATCAATGATTTGGATGATGGAACCAAATGTAATATTTCCAAGTTTGCTGATGACACAAAACTTGGTGGAATTGTGAGTTGTGAGGAGGATGCAAAGAGGCTTCAAGGCGATTTAGACAAGTTGAGTGAGTGGGCAAATACATGGCATAAATGTGAAGATATCCACTTCAGTAGGAAAAACAGAAAGGTAGAGTATTATTTAAATGGTGCTCGATTGGGAAATGCTGATGTACAAAGGGACCTGGGTGTTCTTGTACACCAGTCACTGAAAGCAAACAGTTAGGAAGGCAAATGGTATGTTGGCCTTCATTGCAAGAGGATTTGAGTACAGGAGCAAGGATGTCTTACTACAGTTGTACAGGGTCTGGAGTACTGTGTGCAGTTTTGGTCTCCTTACCTAAGAAAGGATATACTTGCCATAGAGGGAGTGCAGTGAAGGTTCACCAGACTGATTCCTGGGATGGCAAGATTGTCGTATGAGGAGAGATTGGGTTGACTAGGCCTGTATTCACTAGAGTTTAGAAGAATGAGAGGGGATCTCATTGAAACGTATAAAATTCTGACAGGGCTAGACAGACTGGGTGCAGGGAGGATTCTTCCCCTGGCTGGGGGATCTAGAACGAGGGGGTCACAGTCTCAGGATACGGGGTAGGACATTTAGGACTGAGATGAGGAGAAATTTCTTCACTCAGAGGGTGGTGAATCTTTGGAATTCTCTACCATAGAAGGCTGTGGAGGCCAAGCCACTGAATATATTTAAGAAGGAAATAGATAGATTTCTAGACACAAAAGGCATCAAGGGGCATGGGGAGAGAGCGGGAATATGGTATTGAGATAGAGGATCATATTGAATGGTGGAGCAGGCTCGAAGGGCCGAATAGCCTACTCCTGCTCCTATTTTTCTATGTGTGATGAAATATTCCATTCATCACTGCCTGTGACTGTGGTCGGTTTCAGTGTCATTTCCCTTCCCCTAGTCCTCATTGTATTGTTTATTGGAATGTGCTGTGTGTGTAGGGCTCCGCCCATACCTGGCCCCTTTTGTAAGCTAGCTCAGTCTGGCCTCAGTCTCCAGAAGGAAGATACCTCTCTCTCTTACGTGTTACTTTCTAAGTTAATAAAAGCCTTGTTTTGTTTCGCTAACATCGAGTCTCGGAATTATTGAGGCACATCAATTTTATTAACTTATTTTTCAACACTATGGATCAACTCCTGAAACCCGAACGTTTGGATTTGGATCAACATGCTCCGGACGCATCAGCACGCTTCGGACACTGGTTTGAGTGTATGGAATTCTTCCTGGACAATTCCGCAGCCGTCAAAGACGCTACGGACGCTGCGAGGATGAGACTCGGAATTCTGCGGAATTGGGTAAGCCACCGGGTTTACCCCCTCATCCAAGACGCCGATACGTACCTGGCCGCCTGCGACATCTTAAAGGCGCATTACCAGCAGCCTACGAATGAGGTGTATGCTAGGCATCTGCTCGCTACTCGCGCACAGCGACCTGGGGAATCGGTGGAGGAGTTCCTAAGCACCCTGAAAATGCTTGGCAAAGACTGCAAGTGCCGAGATGTAAAAGCCGCAGTGTACACTGACGAGCTTGTTCGCGATGCCTTTATCACAGGCCTCAGCTCCACTTACATCCGGCAAAGACTGCTGGAAAAAACAGGGTTGGACCTGAAACAGGCTGCGGACACCGCGCGATCCCTGGATGTGGCCAAGAGAAACTCGGACGCCGACTCTTCAGCCCGCGCCGTCCACGCCGCCACGTGTGCACCGAGGGCGCCGCCATCTTGGAAGGCATCTTCCCCGCCCGCAGCCCGACACCGTCGGGGCCCCGCTCTCCCCCCAGAAGCCCTACGACAGCCGCGACGCGTCAGGGACCCAACTGCTACTTCTGCGGGCAGCCAAAACACACCAGAAACCTGTGCCCGGCGAAAGACACCACCTGCTTTAAGTGCGGTAAGAAGGGGCACTTCGGGAAGGTGTGCAGAGGGAACCCTGCCGGAAAACCCGCCACCGCCGCGTGTGCGCCGTGGGAGCGGTCATCTTGGACGCCATCTTGCCCGACCTCGTGGGGTCCGCCATCTTATGAGCAGACAGCGTGGACGCCATCTTGTATCGATCAGGGCCCTACAGTGGCATCGGTCACAGTGGACCAGACCAGGCCGCACCCGCTATCCAAATCAATGGTGGACATCGAGGTAAACGGGTGCCGGGTTAAATGTTTAATTGACAGTGGAAGCACGGAGAGTTTTATCCACCCTGAACTGGCACAGCAACTCTCCCTAAAGGTGGTCCCTGCTCAGGGTACCATCTCTATGGCTGATAAAACCCAGACATCGACCATTCTGGGTTACTGCACGGTACAATTGGGCGTTAACGGAACTGTATACGATAATTTTAAAGTATTAATCATGAAGAACCTATGTGCGAGCGTGATCTTGGGCCTGGATTTCCAGTGCAACCACCAAAGCATCACGCTCAAGTACGGTGGGTCCCAGCCGCCCCTCAGTGTGCGGTCTGGCTACCCTGAAGGTAAAGCCGCCTTCGCTATTCGCGAACCTTACCCCTAACTGCCGGCCAATAGCGACCAAAAGCAGGAGGTACAGCTGGGAGGACAGGCGGTTTATCGCGACCGAGGTAGACAGGCTCCTGAAAGAGCGCATTATTGAACACAGCAACAGCCCGTGGCGCGCCCAAGTGGTAGTGGTAAGGGGTAGCGAGAAGAAACGGATGGTGATCGACTACAGTCAAACGATCAACAGGTACACCCAACTAGACGCCTTCCCGCTACCCCGCATATCAGAAATGGTGAACCAAATCGCCCAATACCGGGTGTTCTCCACCATCGACCAAAAGTCAGCGTACCACCAGCTCCCTATCAGACCAGAGGACCGCCCGTACACCGCCTTCGAGGCGAACGGACGCCTCTACCAATTCCTCAGAGTCCCCTTTGGGGTGACGAATGGGGTCTCGGTCTTCCAGAGGGAGATGGACCGCATGGTCGATGACCACCACTTGCAGGCAACCTTCCCCTACCTCGACAACGTCACCATCTGCGGCCACAATCAGCAGGATCACGACTCGAACCTCGAGAGGTTCCTGGAAACCGCACAAAAACTCAACCTCACCTACAACGAGGACAAGTGCATTTTCAACACCACGCGCCTCTGCATACTAGGCAGCGTGGTGGAGAATGGGGAAATCGGACCAGACCCCGACCGATTGCGCCCCCTACGGGAGCTGCCCCTGCCCAACACTCCCAAAGCCCTGAAAAGGTGCCTGGGGTTATTTTCGTATTATTCCCAATGGGTCCCCAACTACTCCGACAAAGCCCGCCCCCTCTTGAAAGCATCCTCTTTCCGCTCTCTGCTCAGGCCCACGCCGCCTTCAAAAGCATTAAGCAGGATATTGAGCGGGCCACGCTACAGGCAGTGGACGAGAACACTCCATTTCAAGTGGAAAGTGATGCGTCCGACTTCGCCTTGGCGGCCACCCTCAACCAGGCGGGGCGGCCCGTAGCTTTCTTCTCGAGGGCCCTCCAAGGGCCCGAGATCAGACACTCCTCCGTGGAAAAGGAGGCCCAAGCCATCGTGGAGGCAGTGCGCCACTGGCGCCACTACCTAGCCGGCAAACGCTTCACCCTACTTACCGACCAGCGGTCGGTAGCTTTTATGTTCAATAATAAAGAGAGGGGGAAGATTAAAAATGATAAGATTCTTAGGTGGCGGATCGAGCTCTCCACCTTCGAGTACGACATCATTTACCGGCCAGGGGCCCTTAACGAATCCCCCGACGCCCTCTCACGAGGGATGTGTGCCAGCGCCACCGGGGATCGGCTACAGACCCTCCACAACGACCTCTGCCACCCAGGGGTCACGCAGCTGTTCCACTTCATAAAGTCCCGCAACTTACCCTACTCGATTGGGGAAGTTCGGTCTCTGACCAGGAACTGCCGCACTTGCGCTGAGTGCAAGCCTCGGTTCTACCGCCCAGATAGAGCCCACTTAATCAAAGCTACACGGCCCTTTGAGCGGCTCAGCTTAGATTTCAAGGGCCCCCTCCCGTCCGTCGACCGCAATGTTTACTTCCTGAACATTGTGGACGAATACTCCCGGTTCCCATTCGCCTTCCCCTGCCCAGACATGACCAGCGCCACGGTCATTAAATGCCTCAACAGCCTGTTCTGCCTGTTCGGTATGCCGAGCTACATCCATACGGATAGGGGGGCGTCCTTCATGAGTGAAGAGCTACGCCAGTACATGCTGTCCAAGGGGATCGCCATGAGCCGTACCACCAGCTACAACCCCCGGGGTAACGGCCAAGTGGAGCGAGAGAACGGGACAGTATGGAAAGCAGTCACTCTAGCTCTAAGGACCAAGGGCCTCCCTATCTCCCGCTGGCAGGAAGTCCTCTCGGATGTGCTCCATTCGATACGGTCGCTATTGTGTACGGCCACTAATGCCACGCCTCATGAACGAATGTTTGTCTTTCCCCGGAAATCCACCTCAGGCGTATCCATGCCGTCATGGCTCTCCACCCCAGGTCCGGTACTCGTGCGAAGGCATGTGAGGGGCCACAAGACGGACCCTCTCGTGGAGCCAGTACACCTACTCCACGCCAACCCCCAATACGCATATGTCCGGCACGCCGACAGAAGGGAGGGCACCGTGTCCATAAAAGACGTCGCCCCAGCCAGCATCGACAACAACCACGGCAATAGCAGCAACAACGATCACAGCAACTCTTACCCACCCACTACTCTTTCATCACCCCCGGAAGAACATCGACCAACGGCACCCCCACCAACTACCCCTTCAACAACCCTGGCGGCACCCCCGGCAGAGACCCAGGAGACTACCGGGGACACCCAGCCGACACCCGCGGCACCACAACAGCCACGTCGGTCGCAGAGGACTATCAAACCCCCGAACAGACTAAATCTATAGAAGGGGTGAATGTGATGAAATATTCCATTCATCACTGCCTGTGACTGTGGTCGGTTTCAGTGTCATTTCCCTTCCCCCAGTCCTCATTGTATTGTTTATTGGAATGTGCTGGAATGTGCTGTGTGTGTAGGGCTCCGCCCATACCTGGCCCCTTTTGTAAGCTAGCTCAGTCTGGCCTCAGTCTCCAGAAGGAAGATACCTCTCTCTCTTACGTGTTACTTTCTAAGTTAATAAAAGCCTTGTTTTGTTTCGCTAACATCGCGTCTCGGAATTATTGAGGCACATCACTATGTTTCTATGTTCTGTTTGTGCATACATCTGTCTGAACCCTGGTGATTCAGAGGGTGGTTGATCTTACGATAGAAAAATGCTTCATCTCTTGCAGTCCAACAAGAACCATGTCTCTAATATATTCAACTTGGGAAGGCTGTGACATGCTTGCCACTAGTCAAATGTTGGAGCCTTTGAAGCCAAATGTATTTAATAGCTCATAACCCTACACTATACAAATAAATCCAAGGACATTTTGGCACTTTATACACTCAAAAAATTCTTTCTACCCATTGGCACCTCAAATGTGCTGCCAGAGTGTTGAAGAATAATTGCCTTTCAATGTTGCTGGCACAAACCTTGTTTGTTCAAATAATAAAACATGGTGCGTTTAATCATCAGTATGTCGTTTAATGCCCATTTTGCTAATATTGAATGAAAGACGATCAACCTGGTTTCAAAGAGGGAGGGGCCACACATATATGAAGCCAAAGCTTAATTCTGGATGTGTTGGAGTTAAGGTTGAGTTCATTTACTGGAGAAGGTCGATTGATGAATCAAATTGTGAGCACTTTTCCATCTCCATGCATTGAACTGCTGTGCACGTGTCAGGGACTCGCTTCATCTGGTGAAATTACAAGAGGAGAACTCTTCAGGCTGGGCAAACGCAATTAACCACAGCTGAATTAGAACCCGTAATGGATACTTCAGTGTTGCTCCGCAGCTGGGAATTCAAATGCCAGGTTCAAGACACTACCTGCTGTACCCTTATTGTGGGATTGGAGCTGAACACCACAATACAATATTACTCAAATGTTTTTATACCTCTTGCTTACCAATGCTATGAGCGATCCAGTAACAAGTGACCCATGGATTCTAGTGGCAGATCAGTATTAGCCGAACCCGAAGGCAATATATTGAAATCCACACCTTGATTAACATTCAAGTATTTTTTCCCCTCAGTGAAGGTGTTTTGCTGTTTTTTGTCTACAGTGAGCAAGACCAGTAATGGAGGACCTACTGTTACTATAGGGTCAGGCAGGGGGTATTAGTGGGGATTTTTTTTGATACAGATGCAGAGAGATAGAAAGGGAAAAACAAACTTGTATTTATATGGGGCTTTATTATGTCCTCAAGACATCCAAAAGTGTTCCAGACCCAATAATTATTGTTGTTGTGTAGGCAAACCCAGCAGCAAATCCGTACACAAGGTCCCACAAACAGCAATGATATGAATGTTTCTGGTGGTGGTGAAGGGAGGAATTGGTGATTTCCTTGCCACTCTTCTACAATAGTGCGATGGGATCTTTTGCATTCATCTGAACAGGCAAAAAGCATCTCAGTTTAACGTCTGATCTGAAAGACTTGCTAAGCATTATTTGCTGATGTGGATGAGGACAGGGAGCTGCTCAGGTCACTGGTGATGAAGAGTTAGCAGAGGGGCCGAACATTCAGGGCAGAGGTGCAGCACACTCAAAGCCCCTCATATACGTCAGACTTAGTCTATCCCCAACACCCCTCAGTGGCTAACCTTTGCAAACAAATTGAGCATGAAAGCGAGTCTGAGTAGTGGAAGAAATGCTGGGCATCACAGCCTATTGCTCTCACTTATTTGTTTGCTTATTTTTTAAATTAAACTTTACACATGGAAGAAAAAAGATATCTCTCTACATGACTTGACCTGAAGGATTGTTAGATAAAGCTCATAAGCCTCAGAAATGTGTCTGTGCTGTGACACCAAGATTACCAATACATATCCACACACGTAACATGGCAGCTGACACACTTGGATTCATTTACAGTACCTTAAAAAACACACAAACAAGTCTATGGCTTTGGCAGTGAAAAATTATTAGCTATGCTAATTACACAGAAATTACAACTCAGAAACAGACCTTTGAGCTCAGCAGTGTTGGAGTTTATCCTCGACACCAGCATCCTAATCCATGTGTCTGACCTATTCCCACATCCTTTTAGTCTTCTTTCGTTCAACCATCTATCGAACCGATTCCTAAATGTTGACATGGTCTCTGCTTCAGTCACTAACTCCAGTAGTCATTCTATAGCCTCACAACCCTCTGTGTAAAAAAATGTTTCTCCTGCTCTCTGTTTTAAACCTCTTGCATTTATTCTTATATCTATGTCCCTTCATCGTAAGAAAGAAAACGACTCACATTAATATAGTGCCTTTCACAACCTCAGGACACCCCAAAGCGCTTTATAGCCAATGAAGTACTTTTGAAGTGCAGTTATTGTTGTAATGTAGGAAACACGGCAACCAGAAACAGCAATTAAATCAATGACCAGATCATCTGATTTTAGGTGTTGGTTGAGGGATAGATATTGGCCCGGACTTGTTCTCAGGACACCAGGAGAACTCCCGTGCTTTTTTCCCCCCGAATAGTGGTGTGGGATCTTTAACTTCCACGAGAGGGCAGACAGGGCCTACAGTTTAACACATCACCCAGTGCACCTCCCTCAGCGCAGCACAGAAATACCAGCCTAGACCATGTGCTCAAGTCTCTGGAGTGGGGCTTGAGCCCACAACCTTCTGACTCAGAGTGCTACAACTGATGCAAGGCTGACATCTCAATTACTGGAAACAGTCTGTTTCTAAATATCCTGTCCGAACCCTATCAAATGACCCTTCGCCACCTGAGGTGTGTCTCCTAGACAGCTGTTTGTAATTAGATTAATTACATATTCAAACTGTCAACTTAACACAAGTGATAATCAGATGATAATTAGAGGCTGCTTCAAAATATTTTTGAGAAAATGAGAGATACTCTCTGCACTCAAGTTTAAAGAGCACAACACAAAATCTAAAACAGGTGCAATCAGTACTGTAGTTTTTTTTCTCTAACACTCTTTAAAATAATCCCTTTTAGCTGTAAGAGATCAAATTATTCATGAATGCTGGAGCTGAATGAGATTTTTCTCCACTGCTTTATTAATTCAGGCTTACAATGGTCTTTTACAAGTCTCTTCAACTTATCTAGGTTAATTTACAATGGCTTGATGTTTCTGTCTCATATTACTAGCGTTAAACACTTGCCGCAGAATCATGTCTCAAAAAGATTACATCTTCTCCAAAGGCAATTCTATTCTAATGACAGCAGCTGGAAAGTTTTAAATATTGACAGATTTTCATATTTAATATCGTTGGAAGTTCCTGTAATGCATGCTGTCTTGGTTGCCAAATCATAACATTCGATATATTACACTGTCATATTCCTATCACAACTGGTTCAAATGATAAAGCTGCAAATTTCCTCAATGGCGTCAGGTGCAGAACTCTGCATCTGCTCAAGGCTGGGTTTGAAGTGCAGCTGAATTTTTTTTTTAATGCAATTGAGTGCAAAATAGGGTAAAAATCTCAGAACAGCAACTTCAATCAGTCCCAGTCCAAGCAGCTGTTTATTACTCAAACACATTTGCCGGAGGTGGTGGAATCAGAGACCAGAATTGTCTCTTCTACCAACTGCTTTAGCTCAATTGGGCAGGTTTGAATCACGGAATGGGATTTACTTAGACTTGAGCTTCAGATTATTGAGGATTACATAGGATATATGGCACAGAAACAGGCCATTCGGCCCAACCAGTTAATGCCGGCATTTCTGCACCACTCGAGCCTCCTCCCGTCTTTCCTCATCTAAATCCATCAGCGTAACCCTCTATTCCCTTCTCCCTCATATGCTTCCACTTAAATGCATCTATACTTTACACTTCAACCACTCCCTGTGGTAGCGAATTCCACATTCTCACCACTCTCTGGGTAAAGAAATTTCTTCTGAATTCCCTATTGGATTTCTTGATGACTATCTTATATTGATGGCCTCTAGTTATGCTCTTCCCCACAAGTGGAAACATTCTCTTTGTATCCACTCTCTCAAAACCTTTCATAATTTTATAGACCTCTATTAGGTCACCCCTCAGCCTTCTCTTTTCAAGAGAAAAGAGACCCAGCCTGTTCATCCTTTCCTGATATGCAGACCCTCGCATTTCTGGTATCGTCCATGTAAATCTTCTCTGCACCCTCTCCAGTGCCTCTATATCCTTTTTTATAATAGGTGACCAGAACTGTACGCAGTACTCTAAGTGTGGTCTAACCAAGGTTCATAGAATGGTTACAGCACAGAAGGAGGCCATTCGGCCCGTTGAGCCCATGCTGACTCTCAGCTAGTCCCACTCCTCCGCCCTTTCCCTGTAGCCCTGCAATTTTTTTTCCTTCAGATACTTATCCAACTCTCTTTTGAAAGATAAAATTGAGTTTGCCTCCAACACCCTTTCAGGCAGTGCATTCCAGATCTTAACCACTCGCTGTGTAAAAAAGTTTTTTCTTATGTCGCCTTTGGTTCTTTTGCCAATCACCTTAAATCTGTGTCCTCTGGTTCTCAACCCTTCTGCCAATGGGAACAGTTTCTCTCTATCTACTCTGTCCAGACCCCTCATGATTTTAAACACCTCTATCAAATCTCCTCTCAATCTTCTCTGCTCCAAGGAGAACAACCCCAGCTTCTCCAGTCTATTGACGTAACTGAAGTCCCTCATTCCTGAAATCATTCTCGTAAATCTTTTCTGCACCTTCTCTAAGGCCTTCACATCCTTCCTAAAGTGCGGTGCCCAGAATTGGACACAACACTCCAGTTGAGGCCGAACCAGTGTTTTATAAAGGTTCATAATTTCCACACTTTTGTACTTTATACCTCTATTTATGAAGCCCAGGATCCCGTAAACCTATTTAACTGCTTTCTCAACCTGCCCTGCCACCTTTAACGATTTATGCACACATACCCCAAGTCTCTGTTCGTGAACCCCTTTAGGATTGTACCATTTAGTTTATATGTCCTCTCCTCATTCTTTTTACCAAAATGCATCACTTCACACTTTTCTGCGTTAAATTTCATCTGCCACGTGTCCGCCCATTTCACCAGCCTGTCTATGTCTTCCTGAAGTCTATCACTATCCTCCTCACTGTTCACTATACTTTCAAGTTTTGTGTCATTTGCAAATTTTGAAATTGTGCCCTGTACACCCACGTCCACGTTATTAATATATATCAAGACAAGAAAAGCAGTGGTCCTAGTACCGATCCCTGGGGAACACCACAGTACACCTTCCTCCAGTCCGAAAAACCGTTCACCACTACTCTCTGTTTCCTATCACTTAGCCAATTTCGTATCCAGGCTGCCACTGACCCTTTTATTCCATGGGCTTCAATTCAAGATCGAGTTCTGGGACCATGCCTTAATAGAGCTTTGCTTACGTCAGTTGGTTGAATTTTGGCAGGTAAGTAGGATATTGAGCATTTCCATCTCTCAGTAAGAAACCAGGATTTGCAACATCTGTTTCCTTACGTCTCAAAGGTGAGCCCTCACTCGCAACTGGGCAAGTATCAATTTAGAACATTTATCAATAATGCTGATCAAGTACTAGGGTTCATCTGGAAGGCATCGGATTTCAAGTCAGGTGATTTTAACCCATAGAGTGTGAAATTTGAAGTACTGTATCCCAAAAAGGAACTGGTGGAAACTGGTAGACGCTGGATGGGTAGCAGTCAGACAAGCCCAATTTCAAGAGAGCAAGTTGACTAATACAAAGGCCAAAAAAAGGCACCTTTAGATCCCAGATCCAACTAATTTGTGACCATAAACGAGTGTCAGCTGTGGCTGAGTGGGCAGCGCCCTCGCCTCCGAGTCAGAAGGTTGTGGGTTCAAGTCCCACTCCAGAGACTTGAGCATAAAAATCTGGGCCGACTCTCCAGTGCAGTACTGAGGGAATGCTGCACTGTCTGAGGTACAGTCTTTCGGCTGAGATGTTAAACTGAGGCCCCGTCTACTCTCTCAGGTGGACGTAAAAAATCCCACGGCACTATTTCAAAGAAGAGCAGGGAAGTTATCCCCGGTGTCCTGGCCAATATTTATCCCTCAATCACCATCACTAAAAACAGATGATCTGGTCATTATCACATTACTGTTTGTGGGAGCTTGCTGTGTGCAAATTGGCTGCCGCGTTTCCTACATTACAACTGTGGATACAATTCAAAAGTACTTCATTGGCTGTAAAGCCCTTTGGAACGTCCTGAGGTTGTGAAAGGCGCTGTAGAAATACAACTCTTTTTTTCTTTCATAAATGTCCATTCTAGAGGTTTAACTATTCAAGAGTGAGGAACAATCATCAGAATGTACATTCCTATGATCCTGAGGTGTGAATGAAGAGACTCTCTAATACAAATCTCACTCCTTCCTTTGAGTAATAATTTTACTCCTCAACCCACACTCTCAATAGAACCATCTCCAATTCACACTAATTTCCACTAAATTGGCAACTCACTCAGAGTTGGAAACTGCGAACATTACACTGATAAATTAAGAAGTGCACATCGTCAGGGAAGAGGGAACTCTATCTACATAACTCTAGTCATCGCACTTCTAGAGTAACTGATTGCGTCCAAGACTTTTTGGCATTTATGGCAAGGCATGTATTATCTAGCCTGATGTGGAAGTGCTTGATTTTGACTCTGTCCGAAAACAGAAAATGTCCCCGTGTCTGAACAAAATCAATTTGTGTGATGAGCACAAACTTTTAATAACAAATATGAGGTAACAGCGAGGGTTGATAAGGGCAATGCGGTTGACGTGGTGTACATGGGCTTCCAAAAGGCATTTGATAAAGTGCCACATAATAGACTTGCCAGCAAAGTTGAAATCCATGGAATAAAAGGGACAATGGCAGCATGGATACAAAATTGGCTAAGTGACAGGAAACAGAGAGTAGTGGTGAACGGCTGTTTGTCAGAATAGAGGAAGGTATACAGTGGTGTCCCCCAGGGGTCGGTACTAGGACCACTGCTTTTCTTGATATATATTAATGACTTAGGGTGTACAGGGCACAATTTCAAAATTTGCAGATGACACAAAACTTGGAAGTATAGTAAACAGTGAAGAGGATAGTGATAGACTTCAAGAAGACAGACAGGCTGGTGAAATGGGCGGACACATGGCAGATGAAATTTAACACAGAAAAGTGTGAAGTGATACCTTTTGGTAGGAAGAACGAGGAGAGGACATATAAACTAAAGGGTACAATTCTAAAGGGAGTGCATGAACCTGGGGTAAATGTGCACAAATCGTTGAAGGTGGAAAAACAGGTTGAGAAAGTGGTTTAAAAAAACATAAGGGATCCTGGGCTTCATAGATAGAGGCATAGAGTACAAAAGCAAGGAAGTTATGAAGAACCTTTATAAAACACTGGTTCGGCCTCAACTGGAGTATTGTGTCTAATTCTGGGAACCGCACTTTAGGAAGGATGTGTAGGCCTTAGAGAGGGTGCAGAAAAGATTTACATAAGAACATAAGAAATAGGAGCAGGAGTAGGCCAATCGGCCCCTCGAGCCTGCTCCGCCATTCAATAAGATCATGGCTGATCTGATCCTAACCGCCAATCTACTATCACAGAACCATCTCCTGAATCTAACAGAATTAGACACACGAAATAGGAGCAGGATCAGGCTACACGGCCCCTGGGCCCGCTCCGCTACCCACAGGGCCATGACCGATCCGAACCTAGACTCATGTCCAAATTCCTGCCCGCTCCCCGTAACCCTTAATTCCCTTTACTTCTAGGAAACTGTCTATTTCTGTTTTAAATTTATGTAATGATGTAGCTTCTACAGCTTTTTGGGGCAGCATATTCCATGGACCTACCACCCTCTGAGTGAAGTAGTTCCTCTTCATCTCAGTTTTGAAAGAGCAGCCCCTTATTCTAAGACTATGCCCCCTAGTTCTAGTTTCACCCATCATCGGGAACATCCTCCCCGCATCCACCCGATCCAACCCCTTCACAATCTTATATGTTTCAATAAGATCGCCTCTCATTCTTCTGAACTCCAATGAGTAGAGTCCCAATCGACTCAACCTCTCCTCATATGTCCATCCCCTCATCCCCGGGATTAACCGAGTGAACCTTCTTTGTACTGACTCGAGAGCAAGTATGTCCTTTCTTAAGTATGGACACCAAAACTGTACGCAGTATTCCAGGTGTGGTCTCACCAATACCTTGTACAACTGAAGCAATACCTCCCTATTTTTATATTCTATCCCCCTAGCAATGAAAGCCAACATTCCATTGGCCTTCTTAATCACTTGCTGCACCTGCATACTAACCTTTTGAGTTTCGTGCACCAGGACCCCCAGATCCCTTTGTACTTCAGTACTTTCCAGTTTCTTGCCATTAAGATAATAACTTGCTCTACGATTTTTCCTGCCAAAGTGCATAACCTTACACTTTCCAGTATTGTATTCCATCTGCCAAATCTCTGCCCACTTACTTAGCCTGTCTATGTCCCCTTGCAGGTTTTTTATGTCCTCCTCACTCACTACTTTCCCTCCCATCTTAGTATCATCTGCAAACTTTGATATGTTACACTCGGTCCCCTCCTCCAAATCGTTAATATAGATTGTAAAGAGTTGGGGACCCAGCACCGACCCCTGCGGAACACCACTAGTTACTGATTGCCAGTCTGAGAATGAACCATTTATCCCAACTCTGCCTTCTGTTAGATAGCCAATCCTCTATCCATGCCAGAATATTACCCCCAATCCCGTGATTTTTTATCTTAAGCAATAATCTTTTGTGTGGCACCTTGTCAAATGCCTTTTGGAAGTCTAAATACACTACATCCACTGGTTCCCCTTTATCCACCCTATATGTTACTTCCTCAAAGAACTCCAGCAAATTTGTCAAACATGACTTCCCCTTCATAAAACCATGTTGACTTTGTCCTATTAAATTATGATTATCCAAATGTCCTGTTACTGTCTCCTTAATAATGGACTCCAAAATTTTACCTACCACAGATGTTAGGTTAACCGGTCTATAGTTATTTATGAGATTGATTCCAGAGATGAAGAACTTCAGTTACGTGGATAGACTGGAGAAGCTGGGGTTGTTCTCCTTGGAGCAGAGAAGGTTGAGAGGAGATTTGATTGAGGTGTTCAAAATCATGAGGGGTCTAGACAGAGTAGAGAGAAACTGTTCCCATTGGCAGAAGGGTCGAGAACCAGAGGACGCAGATTTAAGGTGTTTGGCAGAAGAACCAAAGGTGACATGAGGAAAAACGTTTTTACGCCGCGAGTGGTTAGGATCTGGAATGCACTGCCTGAAAGGGTGGTGGAGGCGGACTCAATCATGGCTTTCAAAAGGGAATTGGATAAGTATCTGAAGGAAGAAGTGTTGCAGGTCCACGGGGAAAGGGCGGGGGGAGTGGGACTAGCTGAAGTGCTCTTGCAGAGCACCGGCACGGGCTCGATAGGCCTCCTTCTGTGCTGTAACCATTCTATGATTTTATAATATAAAATTGTTTTATTGACCAACATGATTCCTGCAGAACAGTGTCAAAATCTAGTAAAAGGGAAAAGAAATTCCTGGGAGTTGCCCATTTACAGCAAAGGCAGGGAAAGCTGTGTGGGTAATACTCTGCTCTCAAACATAGCTAATAGGGGCAGTGCCCCAATGATCCCCCCTGCTGGTGCCCTGAGTTGCTCTTAGTGATATGTAAAACATGTTGGGGGGGGGGGGGGGGGGGGGAAACTAACATTTCTCAACTTATTCATCACTCTGCTCCTTATTCCAGCAAGGAAGCAATGCAATAAGAGTCACAGAAGGTTGTACAATATATGTTACTCTACTCAACCAGTCTCTGATACTTTACTGAGGTCTCAGTCCTCATCCCCTGTGCGAAGACAACACAATCATATAGCACCCAATTTCACCTCCAGCAAAAAACCACTTCAGACACAAAAGGTCAAATTATCTCCTTCTGTGCTGTAAACTTCTATGGATCTAAGTCGCATTTATGCCACTTGAGTGCAGCCACAGCAAATGCACAGTTCTGCTGTAGGTTCCACTGGGAAATATAAAGTACCTGATCTTAGCTGTTTCAGCTTTAGCAGAGACCCAGTGTTTTTTATGGGCCTTCTGAACTGCCACTGGATTCATCAGCTCTGCTTCTAGCCCATGAACTGTGTAGTCAGTGCATCGGACGTCAATGGCATTAGTAATGTGAAAGTTGCCCAATGAAAATGCCTGAATTGAAAAGAAGACTCAAAATGAGAAAACTAGTCTATGAACCTCCAATGGACATTTCATTGAGGGCAGCTTTGTGTGGGAAAGTGAATGGGTGGGGGGGGGGGGGGCGATGCTGGAAGGGTGCTATTGTGCCACTCTGCCGAAACTGGATTTTATTATAGTAGGAAGGTAAAAGCACCTCGAGTTTACTATGTGGTTTGGAGTACAGTGGTCTGGCATTTCACAATTATTATTGTCAATAAAACAAGGGGATTGGTTTCCAATGTGTGGAAAGGTCAGCTCGGTCCAGTCACGGCTGCGGGATAATCCCGTTTACCTGAGTATCTTGCCATTTATTTGCTGTTTCATCACAGGGATGCAGGATAACAGCCACAAGCCCCAACCAAAGAGCAAATCCTATTCTCAGTAAAGGAGATCAGATCACCTGAAAGTAATGCATACAAAGAACAGGTGCTGAAGTTGACAGGTTACTTCTAGAGAAGCTCACCCTTTTAGTAAGATTGTTTTTCATGACGTTGATATTGACGGCCTCTTGCACTTTCACTGATGTATTCCAAATGTGTTGAGAATGTGCATTTTAGCTTACAAAGGGCTGCATTGTGAAACAAAGATTTTTTTTTTTTAAATAGTGACTTTAAAACAAAATTAATTAATCAACTCGTTTTCACAATGCTCAATCAATGCAATCTGTGCAGTAATTTGAAACAGCTCCAGACTCGGGACTGGAAACAAACATTTTCAAAAAGTGAAAATGCTGGAAATACTCAGCAGGTCAGTCAGCATCTGTGGAGAGAGCAGATTGAGTTAACGTTTCAGGAGTGGATTCTTCACCAGAACTGTTCTGAATGGTCTACAGCTGAAACATTAATTCTTCTCTTCTCCTCACACCTGTCCTGCCAGGTGTGTCCAGTATTTTCTGTTCTTGTTTCAGATTTCTAGCATTTGCAGTTTTTTTGCTTTTTGTTTACGTTCAAGAGATCATTGTCCGTGTGTTCACAGTCTCACTGATAATATTCATGATGTTCCTCTACCTGATACGCTTAGAAATGATAGGTTAGTGTTTCTTATGGTGAGGGAGTGAGATGTGCCGATCCCAGCAAGTACAGTTTGTGGATTGCTTGGGGCATCCCAGTATGTGCTGTTATGTTTATAAATATTTTATAGATGTGTTTGCTATAGTTAATCCTTTATGTGTTTTGATACTCTGACAGTGCTTTGATGTAGTTTCTCCCGGGTGGTATTCCAAAATGTGGCTGTTGCTATTCTGATGGTTTGTGGAGCCTGGTCTGGTCGATACCTAACAGGCAATTATTTATCCATTTAAATGTGCTGCCTACTCACATTTTTAAAACCAATTTCAACAGTTACTGAGCCACTCTTAACTGAAATACCGGACAGGAGAGGGGAATGACTGAATTAGTCTTTTCGCGGCCATTATTTTAGATCTAAATGTGTAGCTTAAATCTTCAATGAATCCCTTTAAAAAAAAAAAATTACTGGGCAATGGGTACTAAAAGTTACCCCTTGTTTTAAACCTGCACTGAGATGAATGTGGGATCACATGTTTGTAGCTGATGGAGATGATGCACAATGCAACAATGAAAATTGCACAGTACCAGATATTTTAAATGACCAAATATTACAAAAGTTCACATTTTTGAGACCATCAGTTTCAAATTTGAATTTGACAGTCTCATGATGTGGGAGACAGATGACTACATGCATGAAGACCACAAAATGGGGCAAGTTGGAAGGTCTGCCTTCACTTGTTATTGATGAGGTAGAGCTCTCCAGTCACTGAAATGTAGAAACCCAGCAGAAAAATTGGGTTACCTTGATTCCCCTCCCATCCTTTGAAAGCCCAGTAATCCAGTCCTGGTCACAGGTGCCTCCTCCTCACCCAGTAAATCTGTTGCATGTTGGCATACTTGAAAACATTGACTTATTTAAAACTCTTGTAAAACTCTAAACTTTAGCACACAAATATAGAGAGATAGAATTATCCATTGTTTGAATCACCAGTGCATTTCCTCACTGTTATTTGGCACACACGATTTGATCTGCAGTCGTAGTAGATTCAAAAAAAGTTGTTACCATAAAGTTAGTTTATGTTATGATCTCAGGATTGCACTAAATTTAATAATGCTTCAATTTACAGTAACAGAAGGGAAATCATCGAACTTTATAACCCCCAGGTTAATAGGCTTGTGGAATAGATAGCAGGGAAGGTTAGAAACAGATGGCAAAATGGGTACAAGGTGATCAGATGCATTTCTGGAGAGAAAAGTGAGTGAGGAAGATGGTGAGGAGGTGGGATCGATCGACCAGAAAGGAATGGGTTTATTATACCTAATAGGCAATTATTTATCCATTTAAATGTGCTGCCTACTCACATTTTTAAAACCAATTTCAATAGTTACTGAGCCACCCTTACTGAAATACCTGACAGGAGCGGGGAATGACCGAATTAGTCTTTTCGTGGCCATTATTTTTCAGATATAATCTTTTAATTGAATACGTAGCTTCACTCAGTATGGAAATAAACATTGGTTGAATCAGACAGCACTGTTCCTGGCAACAAGGATAACTGCATTATTTATCCCGATCTGACTTTGTAAGCCTGCAGGTGGAGGAAAATTGGTCTCAATCCCATCCTTCTAGTTGCTGCCGAACTGTACCAGAGCTAGCCAAGAAAATATGGAGCAAAAATAAAGGATACAAAAAATTCTGAGCATATGCCACCCTCAAATTAATTTTTAAACGTTTGTGCACATTTCTGGATGAGCTTTCCGTCTTGCTTAGCAATAGAAATGCTTCCTGCTAGCACACAAAACTTGCTTATAATTTGTATGTGGGGAAAATACAATTTTGCGATTATATGTAAAGCTCAAACTAATACAAATGTTTGTTGGATAGGCAGCTGAGGGATGGAAGCCAGCAAACATCTGCTCGCAAGTCAACTGTTGGGCCAGTCAGGAGCGCATTAACCGGCAAATTATTTTATTCAAAAATACAGTCCCGAGTTAAATATGCTCCGTACTGCAGAATGGCCCTCAGTAAAGACAAGGGTTTAAAATAGTTTTTCACCAAATCAGTGGATCGCTGTCATTTTTCAATCCATTTTCCCAACAGCAGGAGACAACCATAATCTTCGCTATAGTCAAGCTTCATAACTACTGGCTCAAGATTAAGCCCGAGCTTGCTGTTTTTTAAACATCTCGGAGACAAAGTATTCTTCCTTTAAATCAATAATGGTTCCACCCCAACAATGTATCCTAAGTAGATTGGAGCTAATGTCAAACTGATCAATAAAAACACGAACAAAAAGATCAATTGATACCATCTAGGATTTTCTTAGAACTGCCAATTAATACTAAATACAACAGTAACTTTGTTCTGTGCAGTCCTATCTATTAGTGACAGGTCTGTGATACCTATACTCCTTTGATATAAGACCTCCAACACCCACCAGTGAAGGGAGACTGCCATTCAGTCTGTGCTACGTGTCAATCCAGGCCTGTGGAATTAACAGTACTCTTGACACAGCACCACCCAGTCCTATATCAGGGGGAGAACAGCTTCATTTCCAGTTTGTGTAGGCTGCATTGCAACCCAAGTCCCAGAACTGACACATGTAACATCACTCAGTCCTTGCACAGGCAGAACAGCTCCAGCTCCGTTCTGACTGAGCTGCATTCCAACCCAGACCATTTACTTCTGGTACCACAGTGCCATCCACCTTGATCGATCAGGGTTGCATTTCTGCTCAGCCAGCAGAGAAAGAAGATAATGGCCCAGAAATGTGTCTCTCCCCAGGTGAGTACGCACGGGGTACTCACCCGTAGGCCGAATGGAATTGCCGGTTTCCTGCATGCACTGCGCATGCGCGGGAAACCGGCACTTCCAATCCTCTGAACGAAGAGGTTCAGAGGTCGAACGCGCGCGCAGGGGAGGCTGCGCGTGCGCTTTGAACTTAGGTATTTTTTAACAGGTTTTCCCAGGAGGGTAAGCCTGCAGGATTTACACATTTAAAAAGCAGGCGTAAGGCCTGCTTTTTGCAAGGTAAGTGGTCAATTAATTAAAATTAAAACATTTTTTCCACAGGTTTATTATTTTTAAATACTTTAAAGCAAGGTAAGTTTATTTTTAGCCCCGTTATAATATAAAATTATTTTTTTCAAAAATTTAAATTGTTTAAAATAGTTATTTAATGTAATTCATAGTTTATTTAAAAAAAAAATTATTTGAAGGTTTACTGCTATTTTGGGCCCGTAGTATTTATAAGTTTTGACAGGTCTACCTGTCAATCTTATGAATGGGCTTTTCCCTCCTCCGATTGGCTGCCCATGGCTCACGTGATCCCAGGGGACGCATCGCACTAACTACGCCCCTGGGACACGCAAGCACAGCGTGCCGGCAGCTGGGCCAGGCCCCAGAGTGGAATTCCATGGGGCCCTACAGCTCAACTGCCGGTGCGCAAGGTAAGTGCAGGTCGGGGGCTTACACCCGCGGGAAGCCCCCGACCTGAATTTCTGGGCCATAATATTTTAACACACAGGACTGCATTACAGATTTAAGAAATCTGTATCTTCTCTATCTACTATGCGCTGTCACAAATGTTGATTAAATTGAAAATAATCAGTACTCTTCTGTCCTCATCAAAATGAAACAGCTTCAGCATTTAGCTTTTCCTGTGGGTGGGACAGGGGTCGAACAGCTTGCCTGTCTTGGGGAAAAGGCAGTGAATCACACTTTTATCCTACGTACGTTACTATGTCTTCTCAGAATTAGGTACTTAAATAGTTATGGTGACCTTGAGTATCCTAGTAGCTAAAATGTTGGTATACAGGACTCCCAACTAGCAGTTTGAATCCTCAAGCTATTTGTCAGTCACTGGGTGACACTCCCCGAGCCGTGACATCACAAGGTACTTCCACGGACATGGGGGGGGGGGGGTGGTAGAAGAGGTTGGGAGTGGATTGTGGACAGCAATCCTCCTTTGTAATGTCGCTGGAGCAGAACTTGGTGTCGCAGCAGGAATGCAACCCCAAGTATCTGCTCCCAGATTGCCACAAGCCAGCATTCTCAAGTATAAAGTACCAGCATTGATTAAATGCATTGATAACTAAACATATCTCCCAGTAAAAAAAACTAAGGGTTGTGAGAAATGTTCCATCTAATTGTTTTTGTACGGAGTGGGCCACGAACTCCTTGGAGCGCGACCTTTTTGTCCATGGGTAAATTTTACTCCAACAACGACGACAGCAACAGCAACCACTCCAAAGCCTATATACAGTAACGCCATATTGCCACCCCTCCATCTCAAATCATGAGACAATCAGACAAGGTTCTATGCAAGTTTAATTTAATTTCTCTGCTTTTGAATTCCATTCCTTTAGAAATGAACCCCAGTGCTTTATTTGCACTTTTATGGGTTTTTTAACCGGCGTTACTACTTCTAATGATTTGTGAATCTCTACCCCGAGATCCCTTTGCACCTCTACTCCATTTAGACTCTCATTTTCCAAGGACTGGGAAACCTCCTCATTCCTCCTACCAAAATGCACCACCTCACACTTATCTATATTGAAATTCATTTGTCATTTACATGCCCATTCTGCAAGTTTGCTTATGGTAGAATTAATTAAAAGCTTTTACAAACTTGTACAAACTCTATTTTTTTTTTAAATTACTTGTCAGAAATGACTGGGATATAACAGAAGTGCATAATAATGCATTAAAACGTCACTCAGTTACACGGTTATGCATTGACAAACAATCCAAAAGCCCATGAGCTGAAAGTGGCCTATCTATTTGTGCAATTTGTATTCATTTTAAAGTTTTCAACGTATTTGTCCATCCCTCATGTCACTATAGCAGTGGCTGCACAAGCAGCAGCTTTCCTATGGCGCTGACATGCTGTACGTCCACATAAGTAGTTAGAATATTCTTCACAATGCAACCAGACACCCAACAAATATAAAAGTGCAGTAGTTCTTTAGTTCACAGTATTAAAAAGAATTGAACAAAACGGGTATTTTCAACTTCAAATCACTTCCATTAATAAACGTTGTCTTCTTGAACCAGAACACCCACCATGCAACGTGTCAGAAATGCAGCACTTATTTACAAGTGCAGAAAAACACACACACAATTTATTTGTGTTACCAAATTAAAAACAAAGAGCAGGAAAAGCAATGATTTAACAGAAATAAACATTCAACTTTCTTCCTGGACAGAACAGCCAATGACTTGGAAATGTTTACTCGTATGGTGACATAAAGATGTTAATTTACAAATTTAATTTCTAATGTTTTGCTCTCAAACATTCTCCACAATATTAATCCCTGCTTTTAAGAGTAAGAAAGTCTTACTACGATTGTACAGGGCTTTGGCGAGACCACATCTGGAGTACTGTGCACAATTTTGGTCTCCTTATCTGAGGATCATCTTCTTCTACTTCTTAGGCAGTCCCTCAGAACCGAGGATGACTTGCTTCCACATTAAAAATGAGTTCTCAGGTGACTGATGAGTCCAATGCGGGACCTACAGTCTCTGTCACAGGTGGGGCAGATGGTGGTTGAAGGGGCGGGTGGGTGGGGTGCTTGGGTTGACGTGCGCTCCTTGCGCTTGGCTTCCGCTTGCTCCCGGCAAAGAGACTCGAGGTGTTCGGCGCCTTCCCGGATGCTTCTCATCCACTTTGTGCAGTCTTGGGCCAGGGATTCCCAGGTGTCGGTGGGGATGTTACACTTTTTCAAGGAGGCTTTGAGGGTGCCCTTGAAGCGTTTCCTCTGCCCACCTGGGGCTCTCTTGTTGTGTCGGAGTTCCGAGTAGAGCGCTTGTTTTGGGAGTCTCGTATCGGACATGCGGTCAATGTGACCCGTCCATCGGAGCTGATTGAGCGTGGTCAAAGCTTCGATGCTGGCCTGAGCAAGAACACTGACGTTGGTGTGCCTATCCTGCCAATGGATTTGCAGGATCTTGCGGAGGCAGCGTTGGTGGTACCCCTCCAGTGCTTTGAGGTGCTTGCTGTACATGGTCCATGTCTCTGAGGCATACAGCAGGGCGGGTATCACTGCTACTCTGTAGACCATGAGCTTAGTGCCGGGTTTGAGGTCCTGGTCTTTAAACACTCTCTTCCTCAGGCGATCGAAGGCTGCACGGGCACACTGAAGGTGGTGTTGGACTTCGTCGTCGACGTCTGCCCTTGTTGACAGTAGGCTCCCGAGGTATGGAAAGTGGTCCACGTTGTCCAAGGCCTTGTCGTGGATTTTGATAATCGGGGGGTGGGGGGGGGCCAGTACTGTGTGGCGGGGGCAGGTTGGTAGAGGACCTTTGTCTTACGGATGTTTAGTGTAAGGCCCGTGCTCTCGTATGCTTCGGTGAAGGTGTTGACGACGGTTTGGAGTTCGACCTCTGAGGAAGCATATGCTAATAGTGGAGATTAGTCGGAACAATGGTGGAGGACGTAACAGACAGGTGGGGACTCATCCCGTGTGAGGCGTTTATGGCAGATTGGGCCACAACAATAGAGGCACTGAATCTAGTACATTAGCAACTATTAGCAAGGTCACATTAACTAGCTGCGATTGTAACAGGAAACAGCAGGTTAAAATTGATTAGCCGTTAAACCAAAGGTAGAAAGACTTGCATTTATATAGCGCCTTTCAGGACCACCGGACATCTCAAAGCGCTTTACAGCCAATGAAGTACTTTTGAAGTGGTCACTGTTGTAATGCGGGAAATGCGGCAGCCAATTTGCACGCAGCGAGCTCCCACAAACAGCAATGTGATAATGACCAGATCATCTGTTTTTGTGATTGAGGGATCAATATTGGCCAGGACACTGCCATGGTGGCCATTATGTCAATGTCTAGAGGTTTGTGCAAACCTAAATCCATACGGGACTCATGCCTCACGCCTTTAGTACCCTCTATTATCTCTTAGGTTATACCAACACTTTTTCACTGAAGTGCACCCAAAACCACTTTTCATGGGAGCAAAAGCGCTTGTAGAACTGCGGCCTAATTTAAGGTTAAAAGGTGCTTCCCTTTCCCTCCCGCCTTGGTATTGTTTTCAGCTTTAATCAGACACTCATTCACATTAACATTTCCAGTTCAAGGCCGTCTTCTTGGGTTACACATCCACAGCTCACTTTTGTTTGCTATACACCGCATGAATTGAAACATTAAAAAAAAGTTTTGCCTGAAGAGGTTCACCAAGACACTCACTGTCTAGTGATTGGGATAATATATTTAAAAATATATATTTTAACCTAAAAATTTATATATTCCAAATATAAGAATAAAAAATATACTAGAACTATAAAAAATAACTATTCACTTTCCTGCCTTCGCTTCACAGTAAACTATTTTCTTTTCTGAAATTTCAGCCTTCAGAAATGATTCCACAACTAATGTAAAGCTACATGATTCAGTACAGTAATACTGTCCTGGCCTGTCGAAAGTAGAAAACCAGGGACTTTCCTTTCATCTCTCCGCAATTGATTCAAACCCAGCTCCGAGATGAAACGGCAGTGCTATAACACGAGTGTGACACGGAGACCCTCACCAGGAACCTGAATACAATCTTCAACATCACTTTGATAAGCTTAAAAAAGAGCACTCATCAAATAGTTTAGCACACAACTTGCATCCCCAAAGAGCTGGTGACTTATGTTGTTGTTATCGGTCAGGCCCCTGCAGTGTGCTGATCCAAAGTGCAGCCGGAGACTGCCTTCCTGCGAGGAGCAGGTCCTGGAAACTGACCGGGGATGAGCGCAGGCCTCAGCAACAAGTCACCGAATGAGTGTCTCAGGGCCTGAATCACAGCCGCCGAGCCCAGCAACATTTAATCGCAGCTCCAGCGCCTCCCGGCTACATCGAGTCCAATTATTTCTCTCTTTTGAATGCACCGTGGCCCTGGGGACCATGCGCACTCTCAGCAGGGAAATCAGCGGGGTAGATAAGAGCGGTTGTTGGGGTGCAGAGAATTGCGGGTCCCACGGCCGCCATTAGTCAACAGCCATCCAAGACAACGCTTGCCAGGTTCCAGGGCTCTTACCAAACGCCGTTCCAATTCGGATCGGCTCCGTGAGGTTCCCGGGCCATTCTCTCAGCGCTAGACTTTTTCCCGCTAGTTCAGTATTGGGCCCCTCCCCCCCCACTCCAGCTGTCCAGTGTGCGGGAGCTTTCAGATCCGTACCCGCGCACCTTAGAGAGAACATAGGTTGTGAGACAATTCAGTAGATTATACTTCCTCTTTAAGAGATTCGTCTTCATTGCAATTGTTTTACACTCAGATTTACATTAAATCCTGATTACAAAATCATGCCCACTTTAAATGTTTAATAAAACAATGAGATTTAAGGCATTTTTACCTTTTTCCAATTTAGCTAAATTTTAAAGGCAAGCATTTAGGAATTTTGTGAAGTGCAAACCTCCCATGAGATACCATTTGTGCTATCAGGCCTTTCTTCATATCAAGTGCTGCTATGAAATTATTGTCAAGTTCCAGAGGTACTCAATTCCCCAGTAACTGTATATTCATGCTGTCAGAATTTAAACACTCAAAGTTTAATACGGGTGAGTGAGGCCATTTGGCCCATCTAGATTGTCCTTCCATCATAACATTCAAATGTCTCTTGAATGACTTAACAGACTTTGCCTCCAATACTCGACCTGGATGATGATTTCGGTGATTAATCACTCGTTGCATGATTAGCTCCTAATTGATCTGAAAATATCAATCTGGCTCTATATGTATTGCAAATTTAAAGCATAACATGCTCTCCAATTAAGACCCACCATTTTCAGTCTCTACTTGTACCCAGTACCAACTTTCCCAGACTCTGCCTTTCCAGTACGTTCAAAAAAAAACTTGTCATTTCACTTTCAAAACTCAAAAATGAAAACATGATTAACAATAGAGATGGTTTTAAAAGCACCTTGTTTAAGTAAAGCTTACCAAGGATTAACCTGTCTGTCAAAGCTGCAAATGCTTCATTTACAATATAATCTCTTTAATGCGATAATGCAATTTCTGCCCCAGGTAGTGTGTCATCAATGATGCACCTGCTTCAAAGGGTGACCCAAGTTTATTTACTCAAGATTGAATCCAAAAACTCCAACATTCTATGTGTGCTCTCTCAGCATTCTTTGAAACAAATGTGCATTAAGTACCACTCCCACAGATTCCTTCTATTCCAATCTACAACAACTTTTGAGTACAGATCTATGGTTTACTAAAATTTAAACCCGACATGAAGGAATCCATTTTTGATGATGGAGCATGAGCTAAAGTTAAGGAGGCTTTCAATTAAATTTCACTTTAGCAAAATAAACATCAGTCTTGAAGCTATGATACCAACCTCTGCCTCACCCATCCTATCTCTGCCCCATATAAAAGGTGGCAGTAGTTCTTATATGTGCAAACCAAGCTTCCTTTTCAAAATAGCAATAATCAAGAAATACAGTACCCCTCAGCATGTAAAACAATCCAATGACAGGGAAATAATTGTAAATGTGGACTGGTAGCATTTGTACTTAGCCCCCCAGCTTCCCATCATTTTGAAAAGTCGATTTTCCTTGGCAGAATTCCTCTTCAAAACAATAGTTCTTCACCATCACTAAGGATATAGGAACAGCAGTAGGCCATTCAGCCCCTCGAGCCTGTTACGCCATTCAATGAGATCATGGCTGATCTGCGATCTAACTCCATATACCCGCCTTTGGCCCATATCCCTTAATAACTTTGGTTAACAAAAACATTAATTGGGGTCAGTCAGAAATGGCACCCAAAAGGATGGAATGCTCAATAGACTCTAAGGCCACACAGTAAATCTCTCTTTTTTGTGTATTTAAGCCTGGCAGATGTTTTTCAAATGCAGTGAATCCAGACTTCATAAATAGGGAATTCAGTCAGTAAACCTAGACAGCTGCAGTCGTGGATTACGGTAATGTGTACCTCCAGGGGTTACCAAATGAAGATTAGTTTTGCGGACTCAGAGCTCCGTTAGGTCAACCAATTGCACGAGAAGGAGCGATTAACCAATAGTATCAGTGAATGCAAATTTGATGACCGGACATGCTCATCTCATCCGTCGGTAATCTGATGACAAAGTTTGTGACTTTGACCAGTGACATCGCCACTGACTAACTGAAGCCACTTTTAATAGACGAGCATTTATAAGCTGAGCTGCTGCCTTTGTCACATACGCAATTACCATCTTGCCAGCCACTTTAATCTACACTTCCCAAAATAAAATTGCAGAAAATTATTTCCGCTCTAGTGAATATAAGAGATTGGTATAAAATTACAGGCTTTTTTTTAGGCACTTCCTGTATCCGAGCTCTGGAGCCAAACTCGCGAATAAATTATAAAAGCGGGACCCCTTTCCTTCTCCTCAGTCTCTGAAAAGATCTTTTTCATGCTCAATAATAATTGAGTCTTTTCATACTATATTTCTGAAATTTCTATTCTTTCCTTGAGGAATATCTTATTTTCAATTCAAATTTTGTCAAGGCTGACTTCACAGAACTCGAGTCATTCTCCCAAGTCTGAAAAAGAAGTGTGGAGTTGCCGGGACATGGCGATTATAGCACTGATTGGTGGCTTATACAGGTTGACTATCCCTTATCCGAAAACCTTGGGACCAGCTGTGTTTCGGTTTTCGGAAATTTTCGGATTTCAGAAGGTATTATTTCAGACTGGGAAACTCTGAACATTAAATTAATTTGGTAATTAGTATTTGTATTTAATATAAATTTTAAAAGTTCAGGCTACCTCTTGTGACTGTTCCGTGTCTCATTCCCTTCTCTGTGCTGCCGCTCCCAGTCTGTTTACAGCTCCCCCTGCTCCGTATCTGAATTCCTTGACTTAGCGGGGGTCTGGGCTCGACTGCCGCTGCCAGTTGTGGGAAAGCCGGATATCGGCTGACTCCTACGCTAAGCTGGCCTGCAAATCAGGTCAGAAAAGCATCAGCCGCGTCGGGTCATGTTTGGTGCCACTCGGGTTATGTCGTGCGCACGACTTACGCTCCACAAAAAAACTTTCGGTTTTCAGAGGTTTTCGGTTTTCAGAAGTGCGGATAAAGGATAGTCTACCTGTATCATCAAATCTTTACACCGCTATTAAATTCAGAAGCTCGATGACATTTTAGAATGGAAACTGATTTCAGGGCGAAAATGAATTGCTGTGGGGATGAAAGGAGCATCTGACGAGTCCAGTGTGCAGTTTAAACCTCGGGAGATTCAAAAGGTGAGTGAGAGCGGCTGGAGAGCGCAAAACCTCGGGAGATTCAAAAGGTGAGTGAGAGCGCGAAACCTCGGGAGATTCAAAAGGCGAGTGAGAGCAGCTGGAGAGCGCAAAACCTCGGGAGATTCAAAAGGTGAGCGAGTGTGGCTGGAGAGCGCGAAACCTCGGGAGATTCAAAAGGCGAGTGAGAGCGGCTGGAGAGCGTGAAACCTCGGGAGATTCAAAAGGTGAGTGAGAGCGGCTGGAGAGCGTGAAACCTCAGGAGATTCAAAAGGCGAGTGAGAGCGGCTGGAGAGCGTGAAACCTCAGGAGATTCAAAAGGTGAGTGAGAGCGGCTGGAGAGCGTGAAACCTCAGGAGATTTAAAAGGTAAGCGAGAGCACGAAACCTCGAGAGATTTAAAAGGTGTGCGAGAGCGGATGGAGAGCGTGAAACCTCGAGAGATTCCAAAGGAGGGCGAGAGTGGCTGGAGAGCGTGAAGCCTCGAGAGGTTTAAAAGGTGAGCGAGAGCGGCTGGAGAGCGTGAAGCTTCGAGAGGTTTAAAAGGTGAACCATGGCTACAACGAACCAGTGAGTGTAAAGAAGTAAAAAGTAATCGAAGTGTGACGTCACCAGAAAGCAGGTAAGTGATTCGTTGGTGAGTATTTCTCGCTTTTTTCCAAACTTGGGCGTCTAAATTTAAGTGCCTTGGTGTTTCAAATTTTAAAACTAATGAATTAATTAATTGAGATGGGAGACCAGGCAATGTGTTGTTGTTGGGTGTGGGAGCTGGTGGACACCATTGAGGTCCAAGACGACCACATCTGCAGCAAATGTTGGCTGCTCGAGGAACTTCGGCTCAGAGTTGATGAGCTTCAGATACTGCGATACATTAGGGAGGGGGAGCGTTACCTGGACGCTAAGTTCCAGGAGGCAGTCACACCCACTAGAGTAATTACTTCCAATTTGGCCCATGGTCAGGGACAGGAGGGTGTGACTACAAGCGAGGCAGGCATTGGGATCCAGGAGGAAGCGATGGAGGAGCCTCAGCCCTTGGCCTTGTCCAACAGGTACGAGATTCTTGCTCCCTGTGTGGACGAGGACAGGGACTGCAGGGAGGATGAGCAATCCGACCACAGCACCGTGGTACAGGGGCCATTCAAGTTGGGGGAGTAAAAAGAAATGTTGTAGTGATAGGGGACAGTATAGTTAGGGGGATAGATACTATTCTCTGCAGCCGAGAGCATGAGTCCCGAAGGCTGTGTTGCCTGCCTGGTGCCAGGGTTAAGGACATCTCCTCTGGGCTGGAGAGAAACTTGGAGTGGGAGGGGGAAGATCCAGTTGTCATGGTCCACGTAGGTACCAATGACATAGGTAGGACAAAGAAAGAGGTTCTGCTGAGAGAGTATGAGCAGCCAGGGGCTAAATTAAAAAGAAGAACCACAAAGGTAATAATCTCTGGATTACTACCTGAGCCACGAGCGATTTTGCATAGGGTAAATAAGATCAGAGAAATGAACGAGTGCTTAAAGACTGGTGTGGGAGAAATGGGTTTCGATTTAAAAAACAGGACCTCAAAGGTAGTAATCTCAGGATTGCTACCAGTGCCACATGCTAGTCAGAGTAGAAATAGAAGGATACTTCAGATGAATACGTGGCTAGAGGAATGGTGCCAGGGGGAGGGATTCAAGTTCCTGGGACATTGGAACCGGTTCTGGGGGAGGTGGGACCAGTTCAAGCCGGATGGTTTGCACCTGGGCAGGGCTGGAACCAATGTCCTAGGGGGAGTGTTTGCTGGTGCTGTGGGGGAGGGTTTAAAATAAAATGGCAGGGGGTTGGGAACCTGAGCAGGGAGACAGAGGAAAGGGAAACAAGGATAAAAGCAAAAGATAGGAAGGAGAAAAACAAAAGTGGCAGTCAGAGAAATCAACAGTTTAAATCAAACATGGCCACAGTAAATAATAATTCTAATAGGTCTAAGAGCGTTAAAAAAACAAGCCTGAAGGCTTTGTGTCTTAATGCGAGTAGCATTTGTAATAAGGTAGATGAATTGGCTGCGCAAATAGAAGTAAACAAATATGATTTGGTTGGGATTACGGAGACGTGGCTCAAGGAAGGCCAGGACTGGGAACTCAACATCCAGGGGTATTCGATATTCAGGAAAGATAGGCAAAAAGGAAAGGGAGGTGGGGTAGCATTACTGGTTAAAGAAGGGATTAACACAATTGTAATGAAGGATATTAGCTCTGATGAGGTGGAATCTGTATGGGTAGAATTGAGAAATACTAAGGGGAAAAAAACATTAGTGGGAGTGGTTTATAGACCTCCAAACAGTAAGGCGGAGGTTGGGGATGGCATTAAAAGAGAAATTAAAGAAGCGTGCAATAAGGGCACAGCAGTCATCATGGGTGACTTTAATCTACATATAGATTGGGCCAACCAAATGAGTAACAATACTGTGGAGGAGGAATTCCTGGAGTGTTTACGGGATGGTTTCCTGGACCAATATGTCGAGGAACCAACCAGAGATCAGGCCATCTTAGACTGGGTATTATGTAACGAGAAAGGATTAATTAGCAATCTTGTTGTAAGAGGCCCCTTGGGTCGGAGCGATCATAATATGATCGAATTCTTCATTAAGATGGAGAATGAAGTAGTTGACTCGGAGACTAGGGTCCTCAATTTAAATAAAGGAAACTATGATGGTCTGAGGAGCGAGTTGGGTAGGATTGATTGGGGAATGGCACTCAAAGGGTTGACGGTGGATAGGCAGTGGCAAACATTCAAAGACCGAATGGATGAACTACAGAATTTGTTCATCCCAGTTTGGCATAAAAATAAAACAAAAAAGGTGACCCAACCGTGGCTAACAAGGGAAATTAGGGATAGCATAAGGTCCAAGGAGAGGGCATATAAATTGGCCAGAAAAAGCAATAATCCTGAGGATTGGGAGCAGTTTAGGAGTCAACAAAGGAGGACAAAGGGATTAATTAAGAAAGGGAAAATAGAATATGAGAGTAAGCTTGCAGAGAACATAAAAACTGACTGTAAAAGCTTTTATAGATATGTGAAGAGAAAAAGATTGGTGAAGTCAAGCGTAGGTCCCTTGCAGTCAGAATCGGGGGAATTTATAATGGGGAACAAAGAAATGGCAGACCAACTAAATACATATTTTGGTTCTGTCTTCACAAAGGAGGACACAAATAACCTCCCAGAGATGCCGGGGAACATAGGGTCTGATGAAAGGGTGGAACTGAAAGAAATCAGTATTTGTAGGGAAATGGTGTTAGGAAAGTTGATGGGACTGAAGGCCGATAAATCCCCAGGGCCTGATAATCTACATCCCAGGGTACTTAAGGAAGTGGCCCTAGAAGTAGTAGATGCATTGCTGGTCATCTTCCAGAACTCGATAGACTCTGGAACGGTACCCATGGATTGGCGGGTGGCTAATGTTACCCCACTATTCAAAAAAGGTGGTAGAGAAAAGGCGGGGAATGATAGACCGGTAAGCTTGACATCGGTAGTGGGGAAAATGCTAGAGTCCATCATAAAAGATGTAATAGCAGAGCACTTGGAAAGCAGTGACTGGATCGGACAAAGTCAACATGGATTTACAAAAGGTAAATCATGCTTGACTAATCTACTGGAATTTTTTGAGGATGTAACTGATAAAATAGATAAGGGAGAACCAGTGGATGTGGTGTATTTGGACTTTCAGAAGGCTTTCGATAAGGTCCCGCATAAGAGATTAGCGTGCAAAATTAAGGCACATGTGATTGGGGGCAAGGTATTGACTTGGATAGAGAACTGGTTGGCGGACAGAAAGCAAAGAGTTGGAATAAACGGGTCATTTTCCGAGTGGCAGGCAGTGACTAGTGGGGTACCGCAAGGATCGGTCCTAGGACCCCAGCTGTTCACAATATATATTAATGATCTGGACGAGGGAATTGGATGCAATATCTCCAAATTTGCAGACGACACAAAGCTGGGGGGGGGGGGTGTGCTGTGAGGAGGATGTCGTGAAACTCCAGCACGATTTGGACAGGTTGGGTGATTGGGCAGAAACATGGCAAATGCACTATAATGTGGATAAATGTGAGGTTATCCACTTTGGTGGCAAAAACAGGAAGGCAGATTATTATTTGAATGGTAATAGATTGGGAGAAGGGGAAGTGCAAAGAGACCTGGGTGTTCTTGTACACCAGTCGCTGAAGGTAAGCATGCAGGTGCAGCAGGCGGTTAAGAAGGCAAATGGTATGTTGGCCTTCGTAGCAAGAGGGTTCGAGTACAAGAACAAGGATGTCTTGCTGCAGTTGTACAGGGCCTTGGTGAGACCGCACCTTGAGTATTGTGTGCAGTTTTGGTCGCCTTACCTGAGGAAGGCTGTTCTTGCCATGGAGGGAGTGCAGCGAAGATTCACCAGGCTGATACCTGGGATGGCAGGAATGACGTATGAGGAGAGATTGTGTCGATTGGGCTTATACTCACTGGAGTTTAGAAGATTGAGAGGGGATCTCATCGAAACCTATAAAATTCTGTCAGGCCTGGACAGACTAGATGCAGGAAGGATGTTTCTGATGGCCGGGGAGTCCAGAACCAGGGGTCATAGTCTAAGGATAAGGGGTAAGCCATTTAGGACTGAAATGAGGAGGAATTTCTTCACCCAGAGTGGTGAACCTGTGGAATTCTCTGCCACAGAGGGCGGTGGAGGCCAGTTCATTCAGTATATTCAAGAAAGAGTTGGATATATTTCTTAAGGCTAAAGGGATCAAGGGATATGGGGAGAAGGCAGGGACCGGGTACTGAATTTGGATGATCAGCCATGATCTCATTGAATGGCGGAGCAGGCTCGAAGGGCCGAATGGCCTACTCCTGCTCCTATCTTCTATGTATCTATGATTTGTGGGGCACTGGCATCAGTACTGGGATAAGAGGTGTTCCGTTTGGACGGGCTTCACTTGAACCATGCTGGGGCTAGAGTCCTGGCGAATCGAATAACTAGGGCTGTAGAGAGGGTTTTAAACTAAAGAGTGGGTGGGAGGGTCCAGGTGAGCGGGAATTTAAAAAGTCAATGAGAAATGAGAAAGCAATACAGCAGGCTAGAGATGGGGGAAATAATAACCAGAGTGTGACAGGAAGGGACAGAATGTTTAAAAATAAGAGTGCAACAGAAAATGGGGCCAAAACCAGGAGAAATGGTAAAAAGACAAAGTTAAAAAGCTCTATATCTGAATGCACGCAGCATTTGTAACAAGATAGATGAGTTGACGGCACAAAGATACAAATGGGTCTGATCTGATCGCCATTACAGAGACGTGGTTGCAAGGTGACCTGGGCTGGGAACTGAATATTCCAGGGTATTTGACAATTCGGAAGGATAGACAGAAAGGAAAGGGAGGTGGGGTGGCTTTGTTGGTAAAGGATGGGATCAGTGCAGTGGTGAGAAGTGATATTGGCTCAGAAGATCAAGAGGTAGAATCGGTTTGGGTGGAGATAAAAAATAATAAGGGGAACAAGTCTCTGGTGGGCGTAGTCTACAGGCCCCCGAACAGTAGCAATACTGTTGGACAGGGTATAAATCAACAAATAATAGAGGCCTGTAAAAAAGGTACAGTAGTAATCATGGGTGGTTTTAATCTCCATATTGATTGGACAAATCAAATTGGCCATGGTAGCCTTGAGGAGGAGTTCACAGAGTACATCCGGGATGGCTTCCTGGAACAGTATGTAATGGAACCAGCCAGGGAGCAGGCTATCTTGGATCTGGTACTGTGTAATGAGACAGAATTAATAAATTATCTCATAGTAATGGATCCTCTAGGAAAGAATGATCATAGCATGGTTGAATTTCAAATTCAATTGGAGGGTGAGAAAGTTGTATCTCAAACCAGTGTCCTGATCTTAAACAAAAGCAATTACAATGGCATGAGGGCAGAACTGGCTAAATGTGGACTGAAAAAATAAATTAAAGGGTAAGACAGTTGAAATGCAGTGGCGGACATTTAAGGAGATATATCGTAACTCTCAAGAAAAATATATTCCAGTGAGAAAGAAAGATTTTAAGAGAAGTGAGCACCATCCGTGGCTAACTAAGGAAGTAAAGGATGGTACAAATTGAAAACGAAGGCATACAATGTTGCCAAGATTGGTGGGAGACCAGAGGATTGGGAAATTTTTAAAAACCAGCAAAGGATGACTAAAAAAATAAAGAGAGGAGATGAATTATGAGAGTAAACTGGCAAGAAATATTAAAACAGATAGTAAGAGCTTCTACAGGTATATAAAAAGGAAGAGAGTAGCTAAAGTAAACGTTGGTCCCTTAGAGGATGAGACTGGGGAAATAATAATGGGGAACGGGGAAATGGCAGAGACTCTGAACAAATATTTTGTATCTGTCTTCACGATAGAAGACACTAACAACATCCCAATAATGGACAATCAAGGGGCCACAGGGAGGGGGGAACTAAAGACAATCACTATCACTAAGGAAATAGTACTTGGTAAAATAATGGGACTAATAGACAACAAGTCCCCTGCACCAGATGCCCTGCATCCCAGGGTCTTAAAAGAAGTGGCTGCAGAGATAGCGGATGCATTGGTTGCAATATACCAAAATTCCCTGGACTCTGGAGGGGTCCCAGCAGATTGGAAAACCACAAATGTAACGCCCCTATTTAAGAAAGGAAGGAGACAGAAAGCAGGAAACTATAGACCAGTTAGCCTAACATCTGTCGTTGGGAAAATGCTGGAGTTCTTCATTGAGGAAGCAGTAGCAGGGCATTTGGAAAATCATAATGCAGTCAAGCAGAGGCTGTAGTGTATGTACTTTGCAGAAGGAACTATATTCTGCAGCCCCTGTATACTGCAGTACCAGTAGTGACCACCCCTGTATATAAGCCTGTGTAGTAACTTTTGCATAGTAGTTCCAGTTTGTCTCCACTCAATAAAGACCTGTTATAACCAACTTCTGCAGTCCGTATCTCAATTACACATGGACATAATAGAGGCAGCATGGTTTTATGAAAGGGAAATCATGTTTAACAAATTTGCTGGAGTTCTTTGAGGATGTAATGAGCAGGGTGGATAAGGGTGAGCCAGTGGATGTGGTGTATTTGGATTTCCAGAAAGTATTCGATAAGGCGCCACATAAAAGGTTACTGCATAAGATAAGAGCTCACGGAGTTGGGGGTAATATATTAGCATGGATAGAGAATTGGCTAAGTAACAGAAAGCAGAGAGTCGGGATAAATGGGTCATTTTCCGGTTGGCAAACGTAACTAGTGGGGTGCCACAGGGATCAGTGCTGGGGCCTCAACTATTTACAATCTACATTAATGACTTGGATGAAGGGACAGAGTGTAATGTAGCCAAGTTTGCGAATGATACAAAGATGGGTGGGAAAGCAAGTTGTGCAGAGGATTCAAAGGATCTGCAAAAGGATATAGACAGGCTAAGTGAGTGGACAAACATTTGGTAGATGGAGTATAATGTGGGAAAGTGCGAGGTTATCCACATTGGCAGGAAAAATAAAAAAGCAAATTATTATTTAAATGGAGATAGATTACAAAATGCTACAGTTCAGAGGGACCTGGGAGTCCTTGTGCATGAAACACAAAAAGTTAGCATGCAGGTACAGCAAGTAATCAAAAAGGCAAATGGAATGTTGGCCTTTATTTCAAAGGGGTTGGAGTATAAAAGCAGGGAAGTCCTGCTACAACTGTACAGGGTATTGGTGAGACCACACCTGGAGTACTGCGTGCAGTTTTGGTCTCCTTATTTAAAGGAAGGATATACTTGCATTGGAGGCAGTTCAGAGATGATTCACTAGGTTAATTCCAGAGATGAGGGGGTTGATTTATGAGGAAAGGTTGAGCAGGTTGGGCCTATACTCATTGGAATTTAGAAGAATGAGAGGTGATCTTATTGAAACATACAAGATACTAAGGGGGTTCGACAAGGTAGATGCAGAGAGGATGTTTCCCCTCGTGGGGAAATCTAGAACTCGGGGGCATAGTTTTAGAATAAAGGGTCGCCCTTTTAGAACTGAGATGAGGAGGAATTTCTTCTCTCAGAGGGTCGTAAATCTGTGGAATTCTCTGCCGCAGAGAGCTGTGGAGGCTGGGTCATTAAATACATTTAAGGTGGAGATAGACAGATTTTTGCATGATAAGGGAGTGAAGGGTTATGGGGAGCAGGCAGGGAAGTGGCTTTGAGCCCAAGATCAGCCATGATTTTATTGAATGGCGGAGTAGGCTCGAGGGGCCAAGTGGCCTATTTCTGCTCCTATTTCTTATGTTTTTATGTACTAATTTTCATCAACTATCACCTCATCCACTGCAATTCAGCAACTAGTTCAAATTATCATGAGTAAGAGATGCTCTTTACGATCCCATATATTTTGAATTTCAAAAAGCGTATCAAGAACAAACCCTATAGAAATATATCTAGATTTTCTATATGTATACTAGGGGTTCTCCTGTGGCATTGCTCACAGGTTAGTGTAAATGGTCTCGATGTTATCTTGTTTGGTGTGTGTTAAGTCTTGTTGTGGCAGTGCCAAAGAAGAAAAGTGGGCCAGGGCAGTGGCATCAGGAGTGGATTCAGTTGGGAGACAGAGAAAAGATGCGCAACGGTGCTGTCTACTGTTGGGAGGCTTGCAGTGCCAAGTAAGAATGATTCGAAGTAAGATCATTATCTGAGGAATTAAACATAGGAACAGGAGAAGGCCCCGCGAGCCTGTTCTGCCATTTCATTAGATTATGGTTGATCTGTGTCTCAACTCCATCTAGCCCCAGGCATTACTGTCATACAGGCGTGACATCATTATGACACAAAAAGTCTTTCGTATGGCAGCTCGAAAAGCAGCATTAAATGTCGGCGTCCAAGTTCATCATCCACTCTATGGCCTCTGGTGATACGGAATCTATAGAAGCTAGTAGTCCAGGGAGAGAGCATAGTGAGCAATGGCTGACAAGGTGCTTCATGGTTTGGATAACCTGTCCACAGCCGCACATCTGGCTATCCTCCATCTTCTATTGATGTAGTAGGCAGTTACAATGCCTGTATGAAGTTCTGATGGGGTTGTCATGTTTTATGTGGCATGGTGATCCATGTTCTAGTTTTATTTCTTATTTCCAGATTTGTCTCTTTTTTTAACACTTTAGTTAATTTGTATCCACCTCACCTACCCACAGTGGTCACATGCATCTTACTGATGGTGAGGAAAAGTCCAGGAGATATTCTTTTTGTTCAAAGTAACCCCCAACCCCATTTTAGGGAGGAAAAATGGAAAATTTACAAGCATTCTGTTGGACTTTTTAAAAAGGATCAATTTTTTGAGCTGACAGCACAGTTTCCTGGGATCAGTTAGTGAGGTTCCTCTGAAGTGACAGTTTCCCATTATTTTTATCCGATGGTGCCATTCCGGGAGGCTCCTGCTTGATAACATCACGGAGCAAACCCAGCTGCGAGGTAAATTTGACCTCAAATACTCCCTTGCAGCTCAGAAAACGATATTTTCCAACATTTAAAGAATATTCTATAAAGTGTGAGAGCAGACTCTCTCCTGAGTCAGGTGCTCCAGACTGCCATTGTTGTTCAACCTGCATCTCTACTATTGTCACAACATTAAACAGCATCTTACACTGGTACCTAGAATGATGATATGGGCACCAATGGTGGGCATGGGGCAAACATTTGCAAACGGAAACCTATCTTGGACATGGCAGCATTTTACCCGGTGAGGATGGCCACAGGAAAAAATTAGTTTCCAATTGTGCCACAGTCGCATCTCAATTGACCAGTCACGAGGATCACTTCAAAAGAGGTACCCACCCCCCATTCACCCCCACCCATTGCACATCGCATGACATTGTACTAACAGGGGTTTAGTGGGCATGGTTTCCCCTCTTTGGCAATGTAGACAAGGGGACACAACTTTCCTTCCTTTACCAGAAATTGAGCTGATACAATCTCCTTAACAGCAACAAAGAGGTGGATATTGCCACTGTCTTCAGTAGGAGGTCGGGCTCACCAGCTGTTTTTGCAGTTGTTCAATCATCTGATCCTTTCTTTTCATTTCCTGTTGCAGTCCTTGGATCTCCCCGAGTAGTTCATCAGTCTGTTCATGAAGAAAAACAACAGCCATTAAGCTAAGCAAGGTGAGCAATAGCGCAGATTTACCCAAGTAGCTGACAAGAGTTCGGCATAACAGCAAATATATCTAAATAAAAAAGGATAATTGTAATGCTTTATTTTCCAATCGTTTGCTGGCGGTGTTGAACACCACCGTGGAATGCAGAGGTCCAGTTGGTGCATCAGCGGAAATGCTGCGAACCAGCTCCCAATGTTTTCAGTGAACCTGGCTCGCTTAATCTAATGGCCCAATCAGAATCAGGCTTCAGCGGTTTTGTCGCCTCCCTGCTATGCAGGAGGGAGTCTTGTGCTCATTATACAAAGACACCCAACAGACTGGGGCATTTTTCTCTAGAAAAAAGAGAAGTCTGAGGGGCAATGTTCCCTGTAATTTCTTGCGGCTCTTTAGGGTTAGCCCTTTAAGGGGCTGTGCGGGCCATTCAAAACACCGTGCATGCGAGATTTCTACACTGAAAAGCTGGCTGCGCGGGTTCCCTGGAGTGCTGCATGGCCGCACAGCTTACAGGGAAAATTGCTAAGGGGTGGCCTGATATTCGTCTTTAAAATGATGAAGTCATTTGATAGGTTAGACACAGAGATATTGGGCCTGAATTTGTAGTCGGAGGTTTCCCATGGGGAAAATGCCTCCGATCCACAAATAAAGTCCACACCTACTTTCTGCCTCAGGATCCACGGAGACTCATGCTTCTGGGCCTCTATGGGAACGCCCAGGTAAAGGCCCACATATCCCAGTTGTGCACTCGGTTTGCAAGCGCCCCTGGGATCCCGTGGGCCGGTCCAACCATCAATGGGGATCACATAAAAAAACACATTTACATACTAAATAAATAAATACAAAATTACATATTTAAAATTAATTAACATACAATTTGATTAAATATTTAAAACAAAAATGTAATTTTTTGAAAAATAAATGTAAACGTTTTAAAAGGGCTAAAAATAACCTGAACTTATTTTACAGGTTTTTTTATGTTTTAATAATTTTTTTAAAATTTATTTTTATGTTCATCTAAACTCTTGCGCTGGTACGCCTGCTTTTACCAGGCGTAAGAATTTCACAGGCATTCGCTGGGCAGTAAGTAGTTGGGCAAATAGCCCAACTCTCCGCCTGCAAATGTCCTTTTCCCGGGGATGCGTTGGATAATTCTTGACAGATTGCAAGTTCTGAGGTTTCGCGAATGCGCTTAGCGCATGAAAACCTGGAGCTTACGGAGCCCTTACATAGGATATACAGCACAGAAACGGGCCATTCGGCTCAACCAGTCCATGCCGGTGTTTATGCTCCACTCGAGCCTCCTCCCGTCTTTCCTCATCTAACCCTCCATTCCCTTCTCCATCGCAGAGACGGGAGAATTTAATAATGGGGAACAAGGAAATGGCAGAACAATTAAACAAATACTTTGGTTCTGTCTTCACGGAAGAGGACACAAATAACTTCCCAGAAATGCAAGGGAACCAAGGGTCTAGTGAGAAGGAGGAATTAAAGGAAATTAGTATTAGTAAAAAAAGTGCTGGAGAAATTAATGGGACTGAAAGCTGATTATCTGGGTCTGATAATCTGCATCCCAGAGTACTAAAAGAGGTAGCCATGGAAATAGTGGATGCATTGGTTGTCATCTTCCCAAATTCTGTAGATCATGGAACCGTTCCTGCAGATTGGAGGGTGGCAAATGTAACCCCACTATTTAAAAAAGGGAGAGAGAAAACAGGGAACTACAGACTGGTAGCCTAACATCAGTAGTAGGGAAAATGCTAGAGTCTATTATAAAGGACGTGATAACAGGGCACTTAGAAAATATCAACAGGATTAGACAAAGTCAACATAGATTTATGAAAGTGAAATCATGTTTGACAAACCTACTGGAGTTTTTTGAGGATGTAACTGGTAGAATAGATAAGGGAGAACCAGGGGATGTGGTGTATTTGGATTTTCAGAAGGCCTTTGATAAAGTCACACTTAAGAGGTTAGTGTGCAAAATTGAAGCCCATGGGATTGGGGTAATATGCTGGCATGGATTGAAAATTGGTTAACAGACAGGAAACTGAGAGTAGGAATAAATGGGTCTTTTTCAGGGTGGCAGGCGGCGACTAGTGGGGTACCGCAGCGATCAGTGCTTGGGCCCCAGCTATTCGCAATATATATCAATGATTTGGATGAGGGAACCAAATGTAATATTTCCAAGTTTGCTGACGACACAAAACTAGGTGGGATTGTGAGTTGTGAGGAGGATGCAAAGAGGCTTCAAGGCGAATTAGGCAAGTTGAGTGAGTGGGCAAATACATGGCAGATGCAGTATAACGTGGATAAATGTGAAGTTATCCACTTCGGTAGGAAAAACAGAAAGGTAGAGTATTATTTAAATGGTGCTAGATTAGGAAATGTTGATGTACAAAGGGACCTGGGTGTCCTTGTACACCAGTCACTGAAAGCAAACATGCAGGTGCAGCAAGCAGTTAGGAAGGTAAATGGTATGTTGGCCTTCATTGCAAGAGGATTTGAGTACAGGAGCAAGGATGTCTTACTACAGTTGTACAGGGCCTTGGTGAGAGCACGCCTGGAGTACTGTCTGCAGTTTTGGTCTCCTTACCTAAGAAAGGATATACTTGCCATAGAGGGAGTGCAGCGAAGGTTCACCAGACTGATTCCTGGGATGGCAGGACTGTCATATGAGGAGAGATTGGGTCGACTAGGCCTGTATTCACTAGAGTTTAGAAGAATGAGAGGCGATCTCATTGAAATGTTTAAAATTCTGACAGGGCTAAACAGACTGGATGCAGGGAGGATGTTTCTCCTGGCTGGGGGGTCTAGAACGAGGGGTCACAGTCTCAGGATACGGGGTAGGACATTTAGTATGGCGATGAGGAGAAATTTCTTCACTCTTTGGAATTCTCTACCCCAGAGGGCTGTGGAGGCTCAGTCGTTGAGTATATTCAAGACAGAGATCAATAGCTTTTTGAATATTAAGGGAATCAAGGGATATGGGGATATTTCAGGAACGTGGAGATGAGGTAGAAGATTAGCCATGATCTTACTGAATGGCGGAGCAGGCTCAAAGGGCCAAATGGCCTACTCCTGCTCCTATTTCTTATGTTCTTATTTCAGTGATTTGTGTATTTGTACTCCTATATCCCTCCTACCACATTTAGATTCTTATTTTCCAAGTAATAAGTGACCTCCCTATTTTTCTTACGCGCCCATAGGCCCATGAAAATTCTTGCCGATGTTTCCATTTTTGCAGAATCCTAAAGTAGGGGTCATAAATATAAGTTAGTCACTAATTAACAGAGAATTCAGGAGAACCTTCTTTACTCAGAGAGTGGTTAGAATAACGAACTCACTACCACATGGAGTGGTTGAGGCAAATAGCATTGATGCATTTAAGGGGAAGCTGGAGAAGTAGAAAGGAACAGAAGCTTATGCTGGTAAGGTTAACTGAAGTAGGGTGGGTGTTGTGTATGTACCTTTAAGGGAATAACTGGTCTCAGACTGCAGTACCGGCAGTGACCACCCCTGTATAAAAGGCCCTAGCAGGCTTCTGTAGTTTCAGTTTCCAGGTTGTCTCCATTCAGTAAAGACTTGTTATAATCAACTCCTGCAGTCCGTGTCTCAATTATACACGGACATAATACTGGCGACGAGTAAGAAACGAACTTACCTGCAACTCGGCAGCACCTCAGACGACGTTATTGAAGGTCGAAGCCAGAAGAAAGAAAAAAAAATAATCCAAAGAAACTCGAGAAACGGGCGTCGACCGTGGGCAACCACCCTCCAAATCATCGAATTGAAAAGTGCAGGAGAGACTGTCGAGAGCCAGGCTTGGTTCTCCAGTCTGTGGTTTCCCAACTAATCGGGCTGGTGGCAGGTAGTGCACTGATCCTTCCTGGGCTGCGGCGGGCTAGAGCTCAATCGGGTGGCTCTGCAACGGGGCCGGGCAGCAAGTCGGGAAGCAAAGAGAGAGAGAGAGAGGGTGGAGCACACAGGGCGCGGCCGGTGCTTCGAAGCCGGGCAGCGTTCGGACCTAAGAAGAGGGAGGGAAGTGCCCCAGAGGGTCTGCTCCACGACGGGAACGGTTCTTCAATTAACGGAGCAAATATTGAAGCGCGATAGAAAAATAAAAATACCGCGGAGAGCGGCGTTGGCAGCAGCGATCGGGGAGGCGCCAAGACCATAGGACGTCGCCATTACAGGATAGTAAAATAAATATAATCGCCAGCAACAGCGTTGGCAGCAGCGGCGGGAAAGCGCGGGAGGCGCCATCTTAACTCGGCGGGGAAGAAGGAAAAGCGCGGGAGGCGCCATCTTAGATTTTCAAGATGCCAAAGACTGGCGATATCACTGCCTTCGACAATGCAATAGAAGACTGGACCACGTATGTGGAAAGAGTCGAGGTATATTGCGAGGCAAACTAAATAACCGATGAGAAAAAGGCATCGGTATTGCTAAATTTAATGGGCGCAAGAACGTACGGCCTATTGCGGGACCTGATTACTCCAGCCAAACCGAAGGCGAAGAGTTTTAACGAAATTGTTGCTATCCTACAGGAACACCTAAATCCTACACCGCTGCTGATAGCAGAAAGATTTAAATTCCACAGGAGAAATCAGCATAAAAATGAGAGCAATGCTGATTACCTTACGGAACTACGCAAGCTATCAAAGCACTGCCAGTTCGGAGCAGGACTGGCAGATACCTTACGGGACAAATTTGTCTGTGGACTCCTGAGTGAAGGAACCCAGAAGAGGTTACTGTCAGAGAAAGAGCTGACGCTAGATAAGGCTTTCAGCGTGGCAGTATCGTACGAAGCAGCAGCAAGGGTAGCTGCGGAAATACAACAAAAGCCACAGGAATATAGCACCCACGAAATGACACGGGGATTTGCAAAATGTTATCGCTGCGGCAGAACAAACCATGACCAGAAGGACTGCTGGTCCAAGGACAAAATATGCAGGCAATGCGGAAAGATGGGACACATTGCACGAGTTTGCAGGTCTGGGAAGAAGACCAACGACAACAAAAAGGCTACTAAGGAACCGTACAGGAAAGTACAAAAGATGACGGACAGTAGTTCCGAAGACCAGATGAGCGATAGTGAATCCGGGAACAAGAGACTAAGCTGTCTCAAACTTCACAACGTAATCGCAAAAGAGGATCACCGAACCATTTGGGTCACCCTCACGATAGCAGGGTCCCAAGTCAAAATGGAATTGGATACAGGATCAGCTCTAACCATCATGAATCGACGAGACTACAAGCAGCTATTCTCACACACACCCTTGAGAGAGACATCCATTGTCTTGAGGACGTATACGGGGCAAAAAGTATGCCCCAGAGGAAAAATAAGGGTGCCTGTCGAATACAACGGCAAGAAAATACGGAAATTGTATCTCTACATTCTGCAAGATGGTGGACCACCGTTATTGGGACGTGAATGGATCAGAAAAATAAGTTTAGACTGGCACTCCATTCAGGGCACTGACGGTGGCTGGTAAAAAGGATGACGACGTCACTCCTGGTCGATTGTCAACAATCTTAGCTGACGCCAAAGAGGTATTTCAACAAGAACTGGGCACTCTTAAAGGCGCAACCGCCTCGATAAAAATAGAAGAGAATGCAATTCCCAAGTTTTTCAAAGCAAGACCGGTACCATATGCAATTCGCCCAGCCGTCGAGGCAGAGCTGGAGAATCTGGAGAATGCAGGCGTGTTATCTAAGGTAGACTGGAGCGAGTGGGCGACACCCATCGTTCCTGTCATGAAGAAAACGTTAAACAATAAGTCTGAGGAGCCAAGGAAGGTTCGCATCTGTGGGGACTTCAAGGTGACGGTGAACCCAGTCCTTCACACAGTACAATATCCTCTTCCAAGGATAGAAGATATCTTCGCCTCACTATCTGGAGGGAAGCGTTTTACAAAAATTGACCTAGCACAAGCATATTTGCAGATGGAGGTTGAAGAATCCTCTAGGAAGTGTCTCACGATAAACACTCACAAAGGTCTTTACCAGTATAATCGACTGGTATTCGGAGTAGCATCAGCTCCAGCGATATGGCAAAGAGTGATGGAACAAGTCCTGCAAGGGATTCCGGGGACTCAGTGTTACTTGGACGACATCCTAGTGACAGGTGAAGATGACAGTGAACACCTTGCCAACCTAGAGCAGGTGCTCACTAGACTACGTGAACATGGGCTACGAGCCAATCGCCCCAAGTGCGAGTTTTTTAAGAAACAGATATCGTATTGTGGCCACGTGATTGATGAAGAGGGGTTACATAAGTCCCCTGACAAAATTGAAGCGGTAGTTAAGGCTCCAGCGCCTGAAAATGTGTCGCAACTGAGGTCATTCCTCGGATTGGTGAATTATTACCATAAGTTTTTGCCGAATTTGTCCACAATTCTGCATCCACTGAACGCCCTACTATGAATGGGAATAGCATGGAAATGGAGCAATGAATGTAAGCGGGCCTTTCAGAAGAGTAAGGACCTAATCACTTCAAGAGAAGTATTGGCTCACTACAACCCATCACTACCGATAAGACTGGCGTGTGATGCGTCTCCCTACGGCGTTGGGGCGGTACTGTCACATAAATTCCTTGATGGTTCAGAGAGGCCGATAGCTTTTGCGTCACGCTCGTTAACTTCAGCCGAGCGTAACTACGCCCAGATTGACAGAGAGGCCCTCAGCCTGGTGTGGGGGGTGAAGAAGTTCAATCACTACCTGCACGGTCAGAAATTTACTCTACTAACTGATCATCAACCTCTCCTCTCCATTTTCAACCCTCAGAAGGGCGTACCGATAATGACGGCACAACGGCTACAGGGGTGATCCCTTTTCCTAGGGGCACACCAATATGACATCGAGTACAAAGGAACTAAACAGCATGGGAATGCTGATGGATTGTCGCGCCTACCGTTGCCGATGGTGGAAGAAGAACTGGCAGTGGATCCAGTGGAGTTATTCCACTCGACTATAGTCGAATGTCTCCCTGTGACGAATGCAAACATAGAAAAGGAAACACGAAATGACCCGACACTCTCCTGGGTCTATGATTTAATGGTGAAGGGATGGCCAGCACATGGTGAACCACTGCTGCCAGCATTCTCGCCGAGAAGAGAACAGCTGTCAGTGTGCAGAGGAACCTTGATGTGTGGATCCAGAGTAGTAATTCCACCCAAATTGAAGGATAGAGTGCTCAATGAGCTTCATGAGGGTCATCTGGGAGGGGTAAAAATGAAGAACTTAGCCAGAGCGTTTGTGTGGTGGCCGGGAATCGATAGAGAAATTGAAGAGATGACGCAAGAGCTGTACAGGATGCCAGAAGGTCCAAAACGCCCCACCACAAGCCCCTCTACATCCATAGGAGTGGCCCTCATCTCCATGGCAAAGGGTGCACATTGATTTAGCTGGTCCCTTTATGGATTCGATGTTTTTAATTGCGGTGGATGCACATTCAAAGTGGCCAGAGGTAATAAAAATGTCCTCAACCACCACAGAAAAAACTATCACAGTCTTACGAACCATATTCGCCAGGAATGGGCTGCCTGAACAGATTTGCTCTGACAATGGACCACTGTTTGTGTCTGAAGAGTTCCGGAGGTTCTTAAAGAACAATGGTGTTAAGCATTACACATCCGCCCCATATCATCCAGCCACTAATGGATTGGCCCAGAGGTTTGTTCAAACATTCAAGAAGGCTATCAAGGCAATGTGTAATGAAGATATACCCCTACAACACAAGGTGGATAACTTCTTGTTTGCCTACCGGAATGCGACACATGCGGTTACCAACCAAACTCCAGCCATGATGTTCTTCAATCGAAGACTACGATGCCGCTTGGATTTGGTTAAGCCAAATGTCAGAAGAGATGTGGAGAACAGGCAGTTTCAAAATATGAATGAAAGGCCGACCAGGAGTTTTAAGATAGGTCAACCAGTTTTGGCCCGGGACTACCGCACAGAGAAATGGCAGCCAGGAACGATCTGTACACGGCAAGGACCTCTAATGTATACCGTGGACGTTGGAGAGAGCATTGTAAGACGCCATGCTGACCAGATTCTAGAGTCACTGGAAAACGTCAACTCCACACCACGATCTGATACACCTGGCGATGAAACCGAAGTACCAATTGCATCTACCGCAGAATCGGTGATATTGGAAGCAGACGAACCAAACAACGACATTGATCCCGACTCAACCTTGCCAGAAGAACCTGATATCCCAAAGAGGCGTTATCCAGACAGAATCAGGAAGCCTCCTCAAAGACTGAACTTATAATTGCTTAACTTCAACCAATGTATCTAGCAACCGTAATTGTAATTAGTTATTATTTAGTTGTTAAATGAATGTTATGTATTGTTTATCTAAAAGGGGAGGAATTGTTGTGTATGTACCTTTAAGGGAATAACTGGTCTCAGACTGCAGTACCGGCAGTGACCACCCCTGTATAAAAGGCCCTAGCAGGCTTCTGTAGTTTCAGTTTCCAGGTTGTCTCCATTCAGTAAAGACTTGTTATAATCAACTCCTGCAGTCTGTGTCTCAATTATACACAGACATAATAGTGGGAGGAGGCTCATGTAGAACATAAACACCGACATAGACCAGTTGGGCTGAATGGTCTGTTTGTGTGCTGCAAATGCTATGTAAAAGGAGATCCAAAAGATGTTATATTTAAATAAATATCCATCATAATAATGAACCATTTGCCTGTAATATATATGTGAAAGAAAAGCTGTATTTCAATCTACTCCTCCAGGTGGAACGCAAACCCTATGGAGCTGAATAAATGTGAAGGAGAAAAATATAGATTAAATGTAATTGAATGGTAAAATAAAGCAACCAAATGGAGCAAACACAGCAGCCAGGGCAAAAGATGAAGAAATAACTGATTGAAATAAAATTAAAATATATCTATTGCATTCCAATCTGTTGGCAACCTCTGTAAACTAATGTTAGTCACCAATTGCACAAATCCCGATTTATTTTTCCCGTTTATTTATTCACCCCTCTCCCACATATACCCACTTTAGCCGTTATCTCCCCTCACCAGGGTCTAATCCCTGACCAAGAAATTTACATTTTCAACACCCAAGTCATCTTTAGCACTGAATTTATTTTTAACAAAGTGTATTTTCGGCTGTGGATAGGATTGGTTCTTTATTCTATCGATATTATCTGCTTCTCCAGTGAACAAACTGGTACCGTTGGATATGTAGTTGCATAAAATTGTATACAGTTCTTCCCATTCCCATGTATTTACATTACTGTGTTGTAGTACTTCAGTGTAGCACGCATGCCTCAGAGGTTCAGTTACATATTGTGTGTACAACATGACTGCCATTTACTAGACTTCCACACAACCTGGAGGATATTCCAGCTATGAATGACTTTGCCATCAGGTCAAACAAGGGAAGAATTGCCTGACTTGATATAGATGGGAGGCCAATTGTTTACGCTGCCCTGATGTTAACGAATTAGGAAGCATGTGTGTGTAAACAGCGTTGTCCTCAGTTTTAAATGTACACGAGTGTACATGCACTCTTGCACACATACATACACGCACACAGATCCATGGTCCGAGGGCAGCATCTATTTCTTTACATGTAAAAGAAAGAATATATTACTGTGCTTGTGCTGTGAGCCCAGTGTTGCAAGCTACAGCCACAGGGACAGAGGAGCCCCTCCCTCTGCTGGCCCTCCCCATTAAACCTGATGACAAACTCTTGCTGGATCCAGTATCGTAACAATATGTATAATTGATGGGCCGTTCCACACCTGTTTAGGACGCCTCAGTGTTGTGCACAAATCAGTTTAATGGCCATACCTGTGCTACATACAGAATCTTAACTGACTAATTAAATGCAATTCACAGAAAATTACTGCCTGGCAAGTTATCGTTAACCAATGGAATAAGTAACTATGGTGTCAAAAGGATCACTGCAGAGTCTAACCTGACCAGAGCTGAAGTCTGTAAATTGCAACCAGGCTCCTGAACTCTGCAGTCTCATGCTGTCCTCCCCGACATTGCTTAACTTCAGTGAAAATCTAACCAGCAGCAAGGGGGCCTTGTGATTGACAATACAGATAAACAATTAAATGCAGGATTGCAACATTAAATTAAGGTCAGCTATTTGCAAGCAAATAATTTGAGGAGAAAAACCAGAAGAGTTTGGAGCTTCTATCTGCTTGGTAGCACAAATGGTGCTGTTTGCTGGCCAGCTAGGGACCCTGCCCATCACCCGGAGGAAATAGTTTCCCATTCATGTTTCATTTCTTCCTGGAGGCCTAATGTCACTTGTTTTCTTTTAATAAAACACTGCCCCATGCTATGTACCACTCAGTCTGTTGTTTTTAAAGAAAGCAATGGGACTGCATTGTGATGTTAAAACAGCAAGTTGCCCCAGGCACTGCATAATGTGGCCATGTTCAGCGAACTCTCAGGAGTCGAAAGAAAGTTTAATTTATAAAGTTTCTTTATAACCTATGAAAAATACTTGACCAGTTTCAGCTTTTGAGTACTTTTAGATAGCTGAAAAAATATCAGACCTACTGCGGCAGCACAAAGTAACAAAGCAACAATGGAACTCCCTCAAAACTAAGAAAAAAGATGCATTTCTACAGCGCCTTTCACAACCGCATGACGTCCCAAAGCACTTTACAGCCGATGAAGTACTTTTTGAAGTGTAGTCACTGTTGTAATGTAGGAAACGTGGCAGCCAATGTGCACACAGCAAGCTCCCACAACCAGCAATGTGATAATGACCGGGTAATCTGTTTTAGTGATGTTGATTGAGGGATAAATATTGGCCAGGACACCAGGGATAACTCCCCTGCTCTTCTTCGAAATAGTGCCGTGGGATCTTTTACATCCACCTTAGAGAGCAGACGGGGCCTCGGTTTAACGTCTCATCCGAAAGACGGCACCTCTGACGGTGCAGCGTTCCCTCAGTACAGCACTGGAGTGTCAGCCTAGATTTTTATGCTCAAGAATCTGGAGTGGGACTTAAACCCACAACCTTCTGACTCAGAGGCGAGAGTGCTACCCACTGAGGTGTGGCTGTCACACATCATTGCATCAACACTGGCAGCAAAATATAAGACCAGAGTTTAAATTGATGAGAAGAATTATTACCCATTAGAAACTAGCTTCAGACAGTATTGTTGTCAGAGAGAAAAAATTATTGCTGTAACAGTTGGGGCTGGGTCAAAATCCTGAGATCAGAGGTGGAATGGGAGTATTGGCCTCCCATTACCCATTCCCTAGTTACTGTATCAGCATATTTATTAACAGCAGAAACACAAATTTAACTGAGCATTTTGCAACAGAAAAAATAAATTAAGCAACACTAGTTCTCATTAGCATTTGAAAATGTACTTTTTTTTTTAAAAAAAGGACTTAATTCTTCACCCCCAATCCTGCCTCTAATTCTTCACTCCCTGGGTTTACATTCTGCAGTCATTCGGATGATGAAAAACAGCATGATAAAATTTATCAACTATTTTATAAGTTGAAATGCAATTTAAGAAAAAACTTAACCTGGTGACACGTTCATGTATTTTTTTTAATTTAAAGTGTTACCTCCGAGCTGCAATCAGACGGCAGCGTACGTTCCCAGGCCACTTTCAAGTTTATTCTTCCTTATAAAAGGTTAATAATTTCTTATGCAATCATAAATACAACAGTATGAATTAAGGCAAAGAATGGTATGATATGCAAGAAATTGGCAATCAAAATAATTTATTATAGTACTAAGCTTCAAATTGTTCTATATTCACATGTGCAATTATCTTTGAAGTAGGTTAATCAACAATGTTTAATAGCTTCTTATACTAAGTTAGCAGAAACATACTGAACTATTTTAGCATTAATGTACACTGCTCAGCACAAATAAAATGCTAATTTTCCAGCAAACATTGCACGTGAACATAAAACGTTGAGAGTGTGAGTGATTTATCCCTCAGATTCCAGCACTTCACGCTGCCTCTGGGACCACTTCTGCAAGAACTATGGTCCTTGGTGGGCGCGGGCAGTAAATTGCTCAGCACATGCTAAATGTGCAGGGTGTGGCTCACAATTCAAGCTGTCTCAACAATATCAATATTCAAACCAAAAGGCGTTACCATAAGCAGACCAGCATCACCCATGATCTGAAGCTTACAACCTTGTGTGTTGCAGTGACCGTGAGTAGTGTTCGAATAATCACCCTTGGACCCCTGTACCGTCAGTTACACCGTCATCCACTATGGTCTCTTGTTCAGTTTGATAGGTGGAAAATACTACTAAATTAGCCGAAAGGTAACTGTCATTTTTTTTTAATGAATATAATTACACAGAAACAAAACAAAATACAGCAGGTTACCAGCAGTATAATACTTGACTTCCACAATACTTAAAACTGTTGCAAAAATTCAAACTCATAGGAGTTCATCCAAGAGAGTTTAACTGTATTCTACATGTGAGATATGAGCAGTTTATCTTGCAGTAATAATGGGCCAGTAATTCCTGTCCCAACGCGTGAGTACGGACGGGGTACTCGCGCGTGGGCCCGGAGGAATTGCCGGTTTTCAGCATGCACAGCACATGCGGGGAAAACCGGCATTTCCTCTCCTCTGACCCAAGGGGTTAAGAGGCGGAACGCGTACGACGTATCAGGCAGCGTGTGCGCGCTGAACTTCCTTCTTTTTTATTAGAGTTGCCTGTGGGGAAAAGACTCCGGTTTTTACGCGTGGAAAAAGCAGCCGTAAGTACTTACTTTTAACAGGTAAGTGGTCTATTAAGTTAAATTAGAACATTTTTCCACAGGTTCTTTTTTTTTTGAAGACTTTACAGTAAGGTAAGTGTATTTTTAGCCCCGATTTTTTATATAATAATTTTTTTCAAAATTTAAAATTATTGTTTAAAATAGTTTTTTACAGTTATTTATAGTTTATTTAAGTAGTGCGATGTTTTTTAAAATTTTCTTTCAAGTTTAAGTAGTGTTTTGGGGCCAGGAGTTTTCATGAGTTTGACAGTTCTTACTATCAAACTCATGAATGAACTTTTGCAACCTCCCATTGGTTGCCCAGTGCTCACGTGATCCCAGCCGGCTCATCGCACTAAGTACACCGCTGGGTCACGCACGCACAGCGCGGCAGGATCTGAAGCGGGCCAGTGACAGGAAATGCAATGCGGGCCAGGATTGAAATGTCAGCGCGCCGGTTAAGTGCACATCGGGGGCTTGCACGCGCGGCAAGCCCCTGAACCTAATTTCTGGCCCATTAGCGACATACACTATAGAAATTAGTCAGAATTTCACTTTTTTAAGAATATTTGAAGCTGATCAAAATAAGGAATATCAGCGCTGGTGAATGGAGCATTTACCACTTTCGCAACCCAGGATCAACCTCAGGCACTCCTGACAATGTGTAGCGTGAAATAATTGACCTTTATTTTGCTTTATTGCAAACCTCAGGTCAGCATACTGTGACATTTACATTTCCTGCACCATCCTCACTGCATGAGATTGTCAATTGAGTGCCAATATGTGCTGATTTGTATAAAGCTTTGTGCTGTGAACTCACGCCCGCTGGGAAATGGATTGAGGCTGCTGAGAATTGTTTCACATAAAGTCATCTGAAAAGGCCAACATTCATCCCCCTAAACTCCAGGTGAATTGAAGAGAGAGATGAAAGAGCTATTTCGCATGCATGTGTTGTCTACCTTCTAATGAATCGTAAATTAAATAATGTTCTAACATGGGATTCTCATGACATTCATGAGCGGAACAGCCAAGAAAATCCCTAGTATCCAAATATCCCTGGAGTCAGAATGACACTAGAAATCAATCCCAATATGAACAGAAACATTTAAATCTATATTAAAAAAACGTACATTTTTAATAAAAAGCTTATTAACCACTAGTATTGAACCCTATCAGCCCTGAGTCACAGCACATTGATACATTAAGGTACTGTTCCATCAAGTAGGAAGATGCTGGTTCTCACAGAAGGTTGCCCTAACGGGGAGAGTTCTTGATCTGGGTGGTCCAGGCAGTGGCTCTAAGTAGGGGTCAGATACATTCCCCAAATATAGTGTGGGAAGGAGATTGGGAGGGTCAAACCACACCTGTATTATGAACCTCCAAGCAGTCGGTTCAAAAGAAGCAATGGTGGATGGTTGCAAATAGTCTGCCCGCTCTGTTGTAGAATGTGATATGATGCAGAGAAAGGGGGAAATTATACACAAAATGGTGGTTAGGGAAAATATAATTTGCATAACGTAAGCATTATCTATTCATTTCTGCCACATTGGTTATGCGTAGAAGGCAACCTACATCTATGCTATGGTGTTTGATCTATACTTGCTTTTCTAAGTGCAAGTATTATGCTTGCTCGAGATGGGGGAGAGTGTTCAGTTGCTAGTCTTAGGTGAAACATTTATGGGAGGAAGGGAAACTGGTATAAGAAGCAACTTGTTCCCTTCTTGCACTGCTCAATTGTGCCATAATTCTGTGTCTTTCCCAGTGTCATTGTGGGGAACAGCAGTTGAGAACAGATATATACTTAACAGTACGATAGCAAAATACTGCGGATGCTGGAAATCCGAAATAACAACAAAAAATGCTGGAAAAACTCAGCAGGCCAGGCAACATCCGTGGAGAGAGAAATAGAGTCAACGTTTCAGGTCAAAACCCTTCGTCAGGACTGAGAAAAAACACAGGAAATGAAACAGATTAAAAGGCCAGTTTGGGGGCTGGGAAATGGGGATAAAGAACAAAAGAGAAGTGAAGAGACATTAAGAGGTATTCAAAACCAGACGAGATGGTGATAGGACTAGTAAAGAGACAAAAGACGGCTCTAGATGAGGTGTGAAATGCGCTGGAAGAATGAGAGACAGCTGCCATGTGGGAGAGAAAAAAAGGGGGAAGGGCACAAAACAATCCCTCTACCCCACCAGGATGGCCTGAGGGCGCTCCGCTTCTTCATTGAACAGAGGCCCAACCAGTTTTTCCAGCATTTTCTGTTGTTATTTTTATATACTCAACAGATTGTCTTGACTATTTTACACAAAGATGTTAAATACTGAGGGAAATAAAGTTTTTTTTAAATCACAATACCCCTTCATAACAAAATGTAGCAAGTAATGTGTGAAATAACCATTTACATTTCCCTAGTGAGGATCCTTATGGAACTCAATCATGACTCTGTAATTAGGAGATTATCCTCACTAATGAAACATAAATATTCCCCAGTTAATCATTAGATATTCTCTATAACTGTAGACATGTTACAGCAATGACGGATTTTTTCAATGATTTAGTTGCTAAACTTCTTCCCACAGCCTCTGAAACGAAGCCAATGATGAGGCAGCATGGTGTCATCAGATCAATGAATGATACTTTGTGTCAGATGGACAGCATATTACTTCCTCAAAACTAATTATTGGCTCCAATATCATCCTTAATAAAGTCTGACTAGTGTTTCTGAAACAACTGAATGATATGTGAATGAATATATGAACAGATTTCTACATCTTCCTGAATCACAGCTAGTTCAGACGATGTCAGCACAATTGCCGTTTCACAGATTTTTGAAGGGCTGTTGCACATTACTATGTTGAACGCGCAAGACCGAGAAGGAGAGATTTCAAGATTTGCGATTTATTTATTTTTTGCTTTCATCTTTTCATGGCCATTTTCTTGGTCTTGCTTCTTCTACATAATGCGGCACAAGTCTTTGCTGAAGTATCGACCTTCATTGTGGTTACATGTCATGTCAGCTATGATTCAGGAAGCTTCAGAATCACAGTACAGATATCTGGGTCTGCACTTATCATGCAGTAGATGTCATGCTTTTGCCTGCAGAATATTACCAAATTCCTAACAGCCTAAGCTGAAAGATTTATTTTAGGTCAAGGATGTCTCACACTTAATTCTGATTTCTGTTTTCCCATTACTGCAGACAGCACTGCATCTGCAGTATAATCGTGTGGTTACCCTGCATTCCAAGAACATAAAACCCTGCATTAATCCTTACACTGCAGAATAACCAGCAATAGAAACATAGAAAAATAGGAGACGGAGTAGGCCATTTGGCCCCTCGCGCCTGCTCCGCCATTTAATATGATCATGGCTGATCCTCTATCTCAATACCATATTCCCGCTCTCTCCCCATACCCCTTGATGCCTTTTGTGTCTAGAAATCTATCTATCTCCTTCTTATATATATTCAGTGACTTGGCCTCCACAGCCTTCTGTGGTAGAGACATGAACACATAAAGCTAGGCCGACACTACTTCTCTTAGGCACTACAGTGCAGTGCTGAGGGAGTGCTGCATTGTCGGAGGTGCCGTCTTTCGGATGAGACGTTAAACCGAGGCCCCGTCTGCTTTCTTAGGTGGACGTAAAAGATCTCATGGCACTATTTCGAAGAAGAGTAGGGGAGTTATCCCCGGTGTTCTGGCCAATATTTACTCCTCAACCAACAGAACAAGAACAGGATTATCTGGTCATTATCACATTGCTGTTTGTGGGAGTTTGCTGTGTGAAAAATTGGCTGCTGCATTTCCCACATTGCAACAGTGACTCCACTTCAAAGATACTTGACTGGCTGTAAAGCGCTTTGAGACATCCGGTGGTCATGAAAGGCACTGTATAAATGCAAGTCTTTCTTTAACCTTTTCCAGTCCTACAACCCACAACCCTCCCCCCAAGATATCTGTGCTCCTCCAATTCTGGCCTCTTACGCATCTCCGATTTGGCGGCCGTGCTTTCAGCTGCCAAGGTCCTAAGCTCCCTAAACCGCTCCGCCTCTCTCCTCCTTTAAGACGCTCCTTAAAGTCTACCTCTTCCACCAAGATTTTGGTCACCGGTCCTAATATCTCCTTATGTGGTTCGGTGTCAAATTTTGTTTGATAACGCTCCTGTGAAGCGCCTTGGGACATTTTATTATCTTAAAGGTGCTATATAAATGCAAGCTGTTGTTGTGACTTGGTAATTGCCAAGGAGCTGTGATAATAGAGGGAAATGGTATTATAGTGGTTATGGCTCTGGACAAGCAACTCAACATGGCAAGTTGTTCAACTGAATTCAATAAATTTGGTCATTTGTAATCTGACAACATGTGACGCCAGTCCCACATTAATATCCTCTGAAGTGGCCTAGTAATTAAAGGTAATTGCTGTAAAGCAAGATGATGGTCCATTATTACCGTCTCAGGGCAATAAAGAAAGACAGACCTGCAGGAATGTCTAGTTCCTATCCAAAGGCTGAGGTCCACTCAGGCGCTCAAACAAAACAAAGTTTAATGGAAACTCACAGGTTTAAACAAGTAACTGCAGGAGAACAGGAGAGAATGTAGGTCTATTCAGTTTGGAGGCTCCACGAGGACTGCTGGCTGGTCCCGTGGTTGACATCATGACGTCATCACGTTCTTCCCGCCAGTGGGGGCTCACGTGATGTACGGCGTGACGTCATCGCGTTTACCCGCGCTGTTAAAGTAATCACGCTCTGTACAAGTAAACAGTATAAATAAAGATACAGACTCAGGCTGTAGCTAACATGTTGTTAAAGGGAATTATATACAAACGATCCGAGTCCTTTAGTGGCTCCGCCACATGCGCCCGCCCAGAATTGTCTTTAACAGCAAAAGTGAGACGGCGAGAAGGCCTGACAAGCCTGTCCGAGCGACTTCTGTAACCCTGAAATGGAAGCTGATGGACGGTGGTCGAGCTGGTGGGCGGTTGTGGTGGATCTGGCACGGCGACTGTGGGCGGTCGGCCCCGTTTTGGCGGTTGAGCGATTTCGACTGGGCGGTCCAGGTCTAAGTGTGCTGGCTTCAGCCGGTCAACCGATATGTGGTCCTGTTTACCTCCGATATCGGCCGAAAAGGTTTTGTCTCCCGGCTCTATGACGTGGAAGGGACCAGTGTAAGGAGGCTTGAGCGGGTCCCGGTGAGCGTCGTGGCAGATAAACACGTACTCGGCGCTTTTCAGCTCAGTTGGGACGTGGGAGCTCTGTAAGCCGTGATGCGATGTAGGCACTGGAGCGAAACATCTGGCCGCTTCCTGGTGGCTGACGAGTTGCTGGGATGCGGACCATGGCTCTGTTGGAGACAGGAGGAAATCCCCTGGTACTCGTAGTGGCTGGCCATATTAGAGTTCCGCCGAGGACGATTGTAAATCTTCTTTGGGCGCCGTACGAAGACCCAAAAGGACCCAGGGAAGTCTGTCCACCCATCCCGCGCCTTGAAGACTGGCCCGCAGAGCAGCTTTGAGCGACCTGTGCAATCGATCGCACAGGCCGTTCGCCTGTGGATGATAGGCGGTGGTGCGATGTAGTTTGGTGCCGAGCCCCTGAGCCACAGCGTTCCAGAGCTCAGAGGAAAACTGCGGTCCACGATCGGAAGAGATGTCCGCCGGCACCCCGAAACGAGCAACCCAAGAGGAGATGAAAGCTCTGGTCACGTCTGCCGAAGTGGTGGAAACCAAAGGAACTGCCTCTGGCCATCTAGTGGTGCGGTCTTCCATTGTGAGGATGTGTGTAAAACCTTGAGAAGGTGGAAGCGGCCCCACGAGGTCCACATTCACGTGGTCGAATCGACCCTCCGGAACAGCGAAAGTGGCCAATGGAGCTTTTACATGACGCTGTACCTTGGCCTTTTGGCAAACCACGCAGGTATTGGCCCAGTCGCGGACATCCAGGTGCCTACCCCTCCAGACGAACTTTGACGACATCAGCCTTTGCGAGGCCTTCATGCCAGGGTGTGACAACCCGTGTATGGTGTCGAACACTTTTCGGCGCCAGGAACGATAGGGCGGGGAGCTCCCATGGAGACGTCGCAAAGTAGCGTGGTGCCTGCGGCATGGAATTTGACGTCGGCCGCTTGGAAGCTAAAGGGGCTGGTCCGAGGCTTGATCCGCAGCCATGAGGGCATAGTCGATTCAGAGTTGGACTGCGTGCACAGTCGCGCGGGAGAGGCAATCCGCCACCAGTTTGTCTTTGCCGGACAAATGCTGAATGTCTGTGGTGAATTCTAAAATGAACGTCAGGTAACGTTGTTGCCGAGCTGACCACGGTTCGGCGGTCTTGCCCATAGCGTACGTTAGTGGCTTGTGGTCCACATAAGCCGTGAACGGACGTCCCTCTAGTAAGAACCGGAAATGGCGGATGGCTAGAAAAAGGGCCAGCAACTCCCGGTCGAAAGTGCTGTACTTTCTTTCGTTTCGCCGTAGTTGACGGCTGAAAAACGCCAGCGGTTGCCACGTCCCATTCACCCACTGTTCCTGCACTGCGCCGATTGCGTAGTCCGACGCGTCGGTGGTAAGGGCAATGGTGGCACCTGGAAGCGGGTGCGCCAGCATGGTTGCGTTGGCCTTTGGTGTCGACAAACGCCCGGTCCATCTCGGCCGTCCAGCTGATCGGATCCTTACCGGACTTGGCCTTGAGGGCCTCGTACAAGGGCTGCATAAGCAGAGCTGCCTTAGGGACGAACCGGTGATAAAAATTGACCATCCTGAGGAACTCCTGTAGGGCCTTGACGGTCTGCGGGTGCGGGAAAGATGTAACCGCCTCGACCTTCGTCTGTAAGGGAATTGCGCCGTCTGATGTGATGCGGTGGCCCAAGAAATCAATCCGCTGCAGGCCGAACTGGCACTTGGCTGGGTTGATAATCAAACCGTGTTGACTGAGGCGTGTGAAGAGGGTGCGCAAATGGCAGAAGTGCTCCTCTTTGCTAGGGCTGGCGATGAGGATGTCGTCGAGGTAGACGAAGAGGAATTTTAGGTCCCGAAGCACGGAGTCCATCAAGCGCTGGAAAGCCTGTGCAGCGTTTTTCAAGCCAAACGGCATCCGCAGAAATTCAAACAGGCCGAATGGGGTGATGACTGCGGTTTTTGGGACGTCTTGCGGGTGCACGGGAACCTGGTGGTAACCACGGACAAGGTTGACTTTTGAAAAAAAGGTATTTCCCGCCAAATGGGCCGAGAAATCTTGGATATGCGGGATCAGGTCCTGATCAGGAGTAGTGGCGTCATTCAGGCGTCGGTAGTCGCCGCATGGCCGCCATCCGCTGCCGGGTTTCGGAACAATGTGGAGAGGCGAAGACCAGGGACTATTCGACCGGCGAATAATCCCCAGCCGCTCCATCGTGTCGAACTCCGCTTTCGCAGCCGCGAGATTGCCGGGTTCGAGTTGTCGGGCCCGTGCATAAACTGGGGGGCCGGTGGTGGTGATGTGATGTTCTACACCATGTTTAGTAGCCGAGGAGGAGAAAGTGGGCCTGGTCAGATCTGGGAACTCTCCGAGGAGCCGAGTGAAGTCGTCTGGAGGTGGGAACGCACAGAAGACAGTGCGCGGCACGGCGTTACCGCGGTGGCACGGGATGGAGTGGAACGTGGCCGCATTGATCAACCGGCGGTGCCTGACATCGACCAGGAGGCCGTTGGCGCACAAAAAATTCGCCCCAAGGATGGCCTGCGTGACTTTGGCCGTGATGAATTCCCAGTGGAAATGCTGGCTGCCGAAACATACCTGGACCCGCCGCCTTCCGAAGGTCCGAACGGCCGCGCCATTAACCGCCGCGAGGGCGGGGCCGTGGCCCCCAGCTAGTACATCAAGATTTGACGCAGGTAGGATGCTGCACTGCGCCCTGGTGTCGCAAAGGAAACGTCGACCAGATAGGGAGTCGGTGATGAAGAGAAGCTTCCCTGAATCTCCGATGGCCATCACAGCCGCGTGGCGCTCGTTAGACCCAGTCCTCTTCGCCAGGGTGGCTGTAGATGGTTTTTTTTGTGCGAGAAACTGCAGGGAGGGCGGCAGCATCTTGCTTTCGTGCCAAAATGGGTGTGGTAAAAGCACAACCCCGCTGATTGAGGAGCTGGAGCAGCGTCTGTGGGGGATGGGCGCCTCGTGGCCGCGCAGTGCTGTTGTGTCACCGTGAAGATCTTGTCCGCTTTGGACCTGGCTAGGGCAGCCTGAACTTGCTCCGGGAGTAGGCTGAGGAATAGCTCCCTGAAGAGGAAGCATTCCGGCTCGGACCCGAGGAGCGTGAGCATCTGGCTCATGAGCTCGGACGGCTTGGAGTCCCCGAGGCCGGGCATAGCGAGCAGCCAGCGGGCGCGCTCCGACTTTGTGAGCCCGAAGACCTGCAGCAACCGCGCCTTTAAGGTGTCACACTTGCGATCAGTAGGCGGACTACCGAGTAGGCTGACGATCCGCGAGGCTGTGGCGCTGTCGAAGCGGAGACCACGTAATAATAACGGGTCTGATCCGCAACGATGTCCCTGATGGCGAACTGGGCTTCAGCCTGGATGAACCACGCAGCTGGTTGTTGCTCCCAGAACTGCGGTAGCTTCAAGGCAACGGCGTTCGTTTCCATGCTGATTATCTTCTGTGAAAACCGTTCGCAAAAGTCGGGGTCACCAATGTAGGAATGTCTAATTCCTATCCAAAGACTGAGGTCCACTCAGGCGCTCAAACAAAACGAAGTTTAATGAAAACTAACAGGTTTAAACAAGTAACTGCAGGAGAACATCGAGTGTAGGTCTATTCAGTTCGGAGGCTCCACGAGGACTGCTGGCTGGTCCCGTGGTTGACGTCATGACGTCATCACGTTCTTCCCGCCAGTGGGGGATCACGTGATGTACGGCGTGACGTCATCGCGTTTACCCGCGCTGTTAAAGTAATCACGCTCTGTACAAGTAAACAGTATAAATAAAGATACAGACTCAGGCTGTAGCTAACATGTTGTTAAAGGGAATTATATACAAACGAGCTGAGTCCTTTAGTGGCTCCGCCATAGACCTGCATTTATACAGCATCGTTCATGATCTCAGGACATCCTATAGCGCTTTACAGCCATTGAAGTACTTCTGAAGTGTAGTCACTGTTGTAATGTAACAGACACAACCTTGCCAGTGTTGCCCATGTGT